>NC_062968.1:45280237-45304786 GCF_023119035.1 Salvia hispanica
GGAATACTTCTACTCTAACTATGTTTCTACTTCACCGAAATGGAAAACAGCACTACAAGCATAGATCATAGACACTTCACTATAACACTGGAATACTTCACCGTAGGCATGTTTTACTTCACCGAAATGGAAAAACAAAGAATTACAAGCATAGATGACATACACTTCACTCTAACACTGTATATACTTCAATCGGTAAAGCATGTTTTACTTCACTGAATTGGAAAAACAAAGCACTACAAGCATAGATGACAGACACTTCACTTTAACACTGTTTTACTTCAAACCAATGAAAAAATACAGCAGAATAAGCATAGATCACAAACACTTCACTCTAATAATGTAATACTTCACTAAATGAAAAACAGAGCAGGTAGTTGTTACTCACGATCAGAGTCTACGGTTGTTGTTTTTCTTTTTTTCTGTCGATCAAAACCTACAGAAAACATAGAAGTAGTTAACTGTAGTAATTAACTGTAAGCTAACGTCTGTTCTATTCAATTTGGATTCCATAATAAACTACTGCATATCTCACTTATTAAAAACTCTCGGCGTTTGAATTTGCAGAATTCTCAAAACTAAATCTAAATAAGAATGAGAAATCTAAATCAGAAACTAGTAGAACAACTTACATTTTGAAAAATCTTTCTCATTTCGATTCATTGTTCGACTATGGATGGAGGCGACAGCGATTGCAGCGACAATGGATGGAAGCGACGGCGACGATGGATGGAAGCGACGACGACGGTGGATGGAAGCGACGGCGACGATGGATGGAGGTGACGGGAAGAACAGTGATGGCGGGAGATGAATTCTGCAAATGAGAAATTAATTCAATTGTTAACCCTAATTTTATTAGTGAAATGTCCATTATACCCCCGCCTTGTATAGTGAAGTAAATCTGTGATAGAGTGAACTGATTTCTCCTTCAAATTCGAAAGATTTTTTGGGATAACCAATTGACATACCATTCTCACTCCATCATTCTACTATCTCTCATCAACCACGTTCCCTCAATTCTTCTCTCCACAAAAAACCCTAGCCGCCCCAAATTGATGTCGAGAAGAAACTTTTGCCATCGTCTTTCGCCGTAAAAACGTGGTAGAATCATCGGTCATCTCCCAGTCGACAACAAGGTAGGTGTTAAAAGTTCCATTTTTTGGTTAATGGACACTTTGAATCTCCGATTTTCACAAACCTTGGGTTGATTTTTCACGATTTTCACAAATCGTCTGTTTATTTTTCCGTAAATCATGAAATCGTTGTCGTTTTTGTCAGGGTTTTATCCATTGTTGAAGTTTGTAGTTAATTACTGCTTTATAATTGTGTAATGGTGGATTTTGCAGACTACATCTTGTTATTTTTAATTGATTGTTGGTTTGTCTGACAGAACAACCATGAAGAAAAGAGGTAGACAATCTAATACCCAAAACACCCAAAATGCAGGTGAGCAATCTCATGTCTTTTTCATTTGTAGTCTTCAAGAAGTTATACCTTATTCAAGCCAGTTGTTTATATGAATTTTGTGTGTTAAGCTACTTGGAATTGTGTCCCTTGAAGTTGTGCATTATTTGTTGGTTTTTGTACATCATATAGCAATCTGTTGCACTTGCCTTTTGTTAGCGTCGAGAAGTTGTTCATTACAGTAAATATGGTGTATATGATGAGTTTGTGTTCATTTACAACGATTGGTTCCCTTGAATTGTGCATTATTTATTGGTTTTCGTACATTATATAGCACTTTGTTGTTCATTATTGTACGCTGTGATAAAATACCTGAAAATGAGTGAAATTTGTATTCATATGTGCATTATTTGCTGCTATTGGTACATTACTGTAGACAGTGGTATACATTATGTTTTGTGTTTTTTTTAAAAAAATCGATCGAATATTGATTGAATGTCATATTCAATCGTGCATTATTTTTTTCCATGTGTACATTATACAACAAGTAGTGTGCATTATATAATATTAATGCAATACATTATTGATTTTTGAAGTTCCGGGAGATTGGTTGAGCAAAGGGCGAGACGAGTACCTCTGATGAAGACGCAGAGAAAAGGAAGCCGAGGGGGAAGAAAGTCGACCATCTCTACTCTAGACGGACCCCAACCGAGTTCCTGAACTGTTTAAAAAGTCTAACTCCACGGCAGAAGAAAGCCGTCCATGAATTGGGTTTTGGAGCTTTTATCTTTCTTGTTCAGGAGGTGTCCAACTGATTTGAAATAGATTTGTAGGGTATTTTGTCTAGATTTATGACGATGTAAAGCAATTGGGATGGTTTGAATTCAATTTCCTTTCAACATTATTCTCTTCAATCTGTACATTATTCAATTTCCTTTCAACATTATTCTCTTCAATATGTACATTATTCACTTATTCGAATGTACATTATTAGATGCTATTGGTATATTATTTATCGTACCAAATCTTAAACTCATTAAAAATGAAATTTAATTCATGTGGTGGTGCTATAACCTAGCCATATGAGTTGCTAAACCCAAGGGGAATGATTCAAACTCTCTGCGCTTGGTGATGATTTCGTTTGTGAGTGGGTACTACAACCTAGCCCTATGGATTGCTAAACCCAAAGGGTATGGATTCAACTCTCGCCAAACATTAAATACTTACACATGTACATCATTTAGTATTACACATGTACATTAAAGGCCACTTGGCGTACATTATTTAGTTCTACTTAGCTTAAACATTATTCCATGAAATACGTACATAATTCAAAAATTAATTTTTGATGTATGGGTTAGTAATATGCCCTAGCCCTATGGATTGCTAAACCCTATGGGAATGGCTCTAACTCCCTTCCCGTAGTCAAGGTTTTGTTAATGAGTCGGTACTATACCCTAGCCCCATGGATTGCTAAACCCTTTGGGAATGGATTTAACTTCTGTCACACATTAAACTCATTGTAATATACATTATTCAAATACGTCATATACATTATATAGCTATAATCTTACATTATTACAATGTACATTATACACTGAATATAGTACATTACTTGTCGAAAATTTATAAGCTGTAACTTACAAAAAGAAAACACGAAAATCTGTAAACAATTGATGATTTCATAAATATAAAACGACAACTGATGCAAAATAAAACTAAATACAAGAACGAACTAATCACAAACTAATACAGAAAACCATAGATGTCAATTACACGACTAATACAATAACTTTCTACCAAAATCTATCAATAAAAAAAAACACAGATGTCTTCCATTGAAAAAAGACGACAACAATTTCTTGATAAGGTCTTCAATGGAGAAAAAACGATGAAGGAGAGAAGAAAAATTGTTCAATTCCCCCAATTTCAACATCTCCATGTCCGATCTCAATCGCTGCGCGAAGAGATGCAAAACGCAATTGTGGAGGAATTGGAAATCGACGTCGTGATTGAATCTATCCACCACTCTCCTCGCTCTCTCAATCATGTCTTCTTCGATTTATAAAAAAAGACAACAATTTAGAACTGAGAATGTCTTCAATGGAGAACTAACGTTGAAAGTTTAGGGAGAGAAGAAAGATTGCAGCGTGTAATCATGGAAAAAAACCGTTGCAATATTTGATAGAGATAATCTAGGAAATTACCATAACAAATTAATTTGTGCATCCCAAATTTGACCTTTTCGATTTTTTAATCATTTTAATTAAATAGAGGCAGCCTTATTTTAAGCCATCAGATCTTGAAAATGGATGCCTGAGATTGAAAAGGAAAAAGAACAAAAGATGGAAAAAGGATATGAATACATCCCTATATATATATATATATATATATGGGATTGTTAGGGTGCCATCATAGTTAGGGTGACTCCCTACCACTAATTTCATCCGTTGGATCTTATAAATGGACGTGTGAGATGAATTTGTTGAACTAGAATCCAGATTGCTGTTGAATGTATGTGATATTGCTGTGTAAGGGCAATTTGGTCAATTCATTATTTTGAAATATGAACAGATTTGATATATCCCGTGATTTAGGCGCGGTGTAAATGAGCGTGAAAACGCGTCACTCTCTCTTCCCAACACCATTAATCTTTCTTCCACCAAAATAAATCAATTCAAATCGAAATCCTATAGGCGATTGATGTTCTCGTCGATTTCTCTTCCCCAAAATGAAACCCTAGCAAGCGATTCACTCTTTTCTTCGACTCTGAACTAGAAGCACCGTTTCAGTTTAGGCGAGTTCGAAGCAAAGTCGACGGCGATATTGTGCAGTTTAGGCGACGGTATGGTTTTGATTTTAATTTTTGGAAATCGAATTCTAAACATGCTGTGATGTTTTGAAGTTTTTGATTTACAGTAACGGTTGAGGTATGGTCAAATTGCGTTCATATTTTCATCGATTTTGATTGCGTTCATATTTGTATCGATTTTTATTGTGTTAATCTCTCTCTAATTGTTATGTTGGGAGGCAATCAGATGCGTTTTTTAGATGTATTAAGCGGTGTTGATGATTACCCAAGATCATCAACAACTTTGGTTAATCTACTGCTTCGTTAATCTACTTATTGGTTAATCTACTGCTTGGTTACGCCGATTTGATTTGTATTTGTTAATCTACTGCGTTTTTTACATGATTACGCCGATTTGATTTGTATTTGTTAGCATATGCAATGGTTATTCTACTACTTGGCTTGGTTACTTTATGAAATATGTTTAACAATATGTTAATATGCATAAGGATCTTGAATATCATTACCTAAAGGAATTTTGAATTGTCAAGCACAACAAAAAAACTATTAATGGCAAGGAAAAGGAAGGCAACAACACATGCTGTTGATGAGGAGGAGGAATACCAAGTGCACTCTGAAGATGAAGTTGATGAGGAGGAATACCAAGTGCACTCTGAAGATGAAGAAACTGTAGGAGGTGGAAGAGAGCATGAGGAAAATTATTATGCGGAGGACAGCGGGACAACAATGGCAACTAATGGCCCAGATAAAACATAGCTAATTGCTTGATAAAAATTTTGACAGCACTGAAATCTAATATTGTTGTGTAATATTAGGGATATTTCTTTGTAAGTGTGATTTTTTGAGTTAAAGTCCGAATTGATGTATAATATATTGGATATAGCTTTGTAATGTCAGGCACAAGGAAAAATCTGTGTTGGTCTTGATCCAGTTTTTTCTTTTGCCTTGAATGTTGGTTTTGCTGGGTGACAAGATGGTCTTATTTTGGTGAAGACAATGCTAGTGACATAATTGAAATATTCTTTACTACATAGTAGTTTGATTCCCGGTAAATCTTTAAATGCTGCATAAAATTTAAGCAAGACTTTCTGTTGTGATGCAATATGTGATGATTTATACTGCAGTTACGTCAATTTTTAGTTGAAGCTTTGCACTGCATTAAGGGGTTGTATTTTAAGGAATGGGAATGAAATCTTGATGCACAGCAATATTCTTCGAATAATACAACAATATTTGTGGACTAACACAACAATCTGGTATGTTTTAAAACCAATATATCTGGTAACCAACTATATTGTATAATAAACACAGAAGTTAAAGTAATATTAGAACAACAATGCGGTATCAACGCAATACCCATAGACAAAGAAATCAATACACTACATCAATATTCTTAGATTAAAACAACAATATTACTGTGGTGAGGCATAATAGCAATCTGGTACGTACTGCATCATAAACAATGAACGTCCACAAATATAGACCTGCAAATTCAAAGCGGTATCAAGACAATATTCATAGAGTAAAAAAGCAATCTCACTGAACAACAATATTCATAGATTAAAACAGCAAAATTCCTGGACTAAAGTAGAACAACAATCTGGAAAGGTAAAACAACAATCTGAACTGATTCTTCTATTTTTCCTTCTATCTGCCACAATTCCTAGAGTCATGGTGACCGAGTTCACCACATTTTTTACACTGACGATTCGGTTTGCTGCTCAATATCACGACCTTCTCCTTTATGGACATCAAACGACTCTTAGCATCACTTGCACAGCCTTTGGTCCTCACCACTGATGGTGTCTCAACTTCAACAACATCCGGCTTATCTACCAAATAGAAATCTTCAACTCTTTTATGCTTGTCAGTTGAAACATAATACATCAATGCGGTAAAAAACAAAAATCACATACAAACATAAAAACACATTATTTATAGACGATCCTTTCGCATAGTTGATTGCCAGAAACATATAAGTTTGGTCAATTAAATAGATTCAGATGCAATATAATGCAAATATCAATACATAGACCAACGAAATTAAATTATAAAACAACAATGTGTCAGTAACTACTCATCCAAGCATGAAATTGCTCACCTTCTGGAAATACATCCAAATCGAAATTGAGAATCGAATCACATGCCATGTCATTTGCCATTCCAAATCGCACGACAATTATGTAGCTGAAACTTCTTCGATCAATGCTGAAACTGAAAACAAATTGGACTAAAATTATGGAACTAAAAATGCTGAAACTGAATACAAATTTGATGCAATTGAGATCAAAATTGTCTACAACTAAAGACGGAATCGATAAAACTATAGAATAACATTAACATTACCAGATTTGGGATTGAAAAAGCAAGCACCAATTATCAACAGTTGAGCTTCTCGAGAATAAGTTAGTGAAAATTAATGGTTGAATTCTGCAATATGAGCAGCAGATTTGGTGAATATCATTGGAAAATCATTCATATCGGATTATTGATGAGAATCGTGTGATTAGAATCTCAATTTGGAGGAAATCTAGAATGAATTTGGTTGAAGAATGAACATGGAAATAACGTGATTACTGGGATGAATATAACCGATGCAAAGTGATTACCAATATTACCCTTACTGTATTTTTTTTAAAAAAATTAATTAAAAATAGCTGTTATGTGGCAGCTTGAGCAGAATCGATGGTAAGAGTCTTCCTTTCCTCTCGTACCTCTGCTCTCTTCCAATGACCTGTCTTCCTCTTCTTCACACCGGCTTTTGAATAAGAGGTCGGATCGGGGTCATGCGTTTTGGATACAGGAATTGGGCTTTTCCCTTTCTTTGTCTTGAACACAATAAAATCGGCAGGGAAAATGAAGTCGTCAACCTTCACTAAGACATCCTCAATGATACCTACTGTTTTGATGGACGAATTATCGGCCAACCTTAGTGTCACGTCTGAAGTTTTGAGCGGCCCGATGTTGAGCTTTTCATAGTACTTCAGTGGCATGAGATTGATGGATGACCCTAGTTCGCATAGGGCCTTGTCAACTTTCCCTTCTCCAATCCAGCATCTGATAATGAAATGGCCTGGGTCTCTCTGCTTCACTGCCCTCTCCTTTTGGATGATCTCGCTATAATAATGCGGTAGTTTAAGGTCGGATTTTTCTTCCTCATCACCGCCTCCCTTAGAAGCTTTGCATATTTGGGGATTTCCTGCAACGATTCGACCAAAGGAATGTTAGTATGAACCTTATAAAACATGTTCAAGAAGTGTTTGAACTGCTCTTCGAGCTTAAACTTCCTCTTCGGCTGTAAAGGGAGCACAATCCCATTGTGCCGCACGAGTCCCTGCTGAGTAGATGGTTCTGCCGTCTCTGTGGTGGTCTGCCGCGAGGTGTGTGGCGGTCCGTCAGCGGTCTAGCATACTCCATTCGGTGGGTCAGCGGTGGGTTGCGCTGTGGTTGCGGTGGTCCATTGGCGACTGGGCAGTCCCCAGATTTCTGTTTCGCTACTCACTTCTTGTTTATGTCGTCCACTCGTGCGGCTGCCTTCGCCTTGTCTTCATCTAACTTCTTTTGGATTTGCTCCATTTGAGTGTTGATGTTTGCTATGACAGTTGGGATCGTGTTCATTCCTTGCTCGAGGTTGTTTATTCTAGCGTCAACCACTCCGATCTTGGTATCATTAACTTTTCTGTCTTGTGTAATTACTTCCAAGATCCTTGTGATTCCTTGATCATACTTCTCCTCCTTTTTGCTTGGTTCAACTAATCCTCCCTTGCTAACGTTAAATCCTGCAGGGGGTTGCAAGAAATTATTGTTAGAATAGGAAAGGTTTGGATGAGGTAGGTTTCTATTGTAATTATTGAAATTACCGTCCCCTGATTAGGGCGATAATTGTTGTTGTAATTTCTGTTGGAAACTCCTCCTTGCATGTAGTTGATTTCCTCCACTAACGGGGCAGGGACTTTGGGTTTAGAGACCGTTATGATGGAGGTTGGTGGAATCGGATCCTCCTTCCTCGATGTGTCCATTTGGTCTACCCTAACCTTGAACTCGGCCAATTCCTTCGCAAAAGAGCTCTCATCGGCCTCTTCGATTGCAGCTATCCTCTTCATGTTGTGCCTTTCTTTCGACCACTTCATGCTGTTGGTGGTGAATTCCTCGATTACCGCCATGGCATCTTCCCCTGACCTTCTCAAAAAGCCTCTGTTTGCCCCTGAATCCAACATAGCACAAATATTTTTGTTAAATCCGTTATAAAGGATTCCTACCTGGTGGTCCATGGTAAAACCGTGGTTAGGGAATTTTCGGAGAAGGGCTTTGAAACGAGCAAACGCCTCGTAAAGGGGCTCGTCATTGCCTTGAATGAACTGGAAGATTTCGCTCTTTAACTTCAAGATAGTGCCTGGCGGATAATACTTGTCGAGGAAGGCATCTACAATGTCCTTCCATGTGGAAACCTTCTCTGGTGGCATACACTCAAACCACTCTTTAGCGGAATCAGTTAATGAAAAGGGAAAGAGTCTTACCCTTATGGCATCGTCGTCGACACCATTTAACTTGAGTGTGTTTGCGATTTCCACAAATTTGGAGAGATGGCGGTTGGCGTCCTCTGTGGCTCTACCTGCAAAAGGAGTTTGCTCGACCCTTTGTATAAGGGTCATGCGTAACTCGAAATTGTTAGCATCAATACGAGGACCTTCGGGAAAAGTAATCATATTCCCATGATTGAACATGTTCATCACGGGTAGTATTTCTTTGTTCTTCTTTTCCAACGCCTCTCGGGCTGCCCTTTCCGCATCTCTCTCGTCTATCAACATCTGGACCATCTCCTGCAGCTTTTCGAGGTCCGTTTTGTCACCCATTGATCCTGATCCTTTTTCACTCCTTATTCTCCTACGAGTTCTTTCAAGTTCTAAATCGAGCGGTTCTAGGCTGTCCTTCCCAGAGCGCGTTCGCATACAAAACCTGCAAGAATAAAAAATAAATACAAATTAAAACTAAAAATAAAAACAGAAAGCAATTAAAATCTAAAGTAGTAAAATTATTTGTTTGAAGATATCACTCCAAAGTGAATTGTTTTCCCCGGCAACGGCGCCAAAAACTTGATGCACTATTTTTTAGCACTAAATAAACCTGCAAGTATACAGAGTATATATAGTATAGCTAAAGGTCAGTACCGGATATAGAACACGGGGAAGGCAAACACAAAGTGTCTATTCTCTACTTGAACTCGATTACTATTTGGAAAATCGAAGGTTTTTGGGAAATTTTGAAAACAGAAAACAATAGAAAGCAAATAACAACCAATTGCAAATAAACACGGAGATAAATAATAGAGATAAGGGAATTCCAGGGATGTGTTTTCACAGTTATGGTTATACAAATTCCAAACTACAATACCTGACTCGATTTATTTTAAACACGAGAATTACCCGCAAGTGTACGGGGCTAGTGTAGCAATAAACAAGTACGAGTATCGTATCCACGGAGACAAATTGTGCAACTCAAGTACCACGAACCGATTTTGAATACTATCTAGAGAATTCGGAAAGGTTGGTTTTGATTTTGAAAAACAAATAACATAAACAAGCAAAAAGCACGCAACAAAAAGAAGTTTCAAATAAGAGAACACGGTAGAGCCTTGGATCCAACTACAACGAACACGATGAGAACAATTCAACAACTTCGATTAGCCAATTAATGTCTCTAGGATTACTAGGAAAACCGCTAGTCTAGACTAAGCGCTCTCTCGAGTGCACTTAACCCGTTGATTAATCATTAATATTGAAGTCTCCTTCTAATACGTCACAATTAACTCCTTAAAATGAAAGGCTCAAGCCCTCACTCTAGAATTCCTTCTCTCGAATGCAAATTATCTAGGTGTTGTTCATTCTTTTATCAATCCTAATTAGGTATCTCTCGATTACTCAAAACTAGGTCAACAAACCCAATTGGTAGCTAAGCAATTGAATTGAAAAAGCACAAGAATGAAACAAAGAAATCACAAGAGCATAGGTAATCAAAAGTCCTTGAATTAATCAAAAGCGTTC
Source organism: Salvia hispanica (assembly GCF_023119035.1). Lineage (NCBI taxonomy): Eukaryota > Viridiplantae > Streptophyta > Magnoliopsida > Lamiales > Lamiaceae > Salvia > Salvia hispanica. The sequence continues at coordinate 45,290,495 of NC_062968.1, forward strand.
ATTGTAGTCTTCACCAAAACTCTACAGAAGATTTACTACTCATATGCAATGCAAATTCACAAGAGAAATCCATAGAAATTGAATTGAACATATGAAAACTAATAGAGATACTCCCACAGGTGAATTGAATGGGCAAATCGTCTTCGTCTTCAAACTTGTTGATGAATCGAACTCTTTGTCGCTTCAATCTGCTCTCAAATGTGGAAACTGCTTCTGGGGCGTGTGGAAAGTATGCTGAAGTCGAACCCTAGGTCCTATTTATACCCCGGGCGAAAAATAGAAGAGAATCAGCATTACGAGTAAATCGCCCGGCCGGGCGAATTTTAAGTAACAAAACGCCCGACAGGGCGTTCTTCTTAAACGACGGCATTGCACAAACGCCCGGCCTGAGGGGCCAAACGCCCGGCCTTGTGTATAAAAATGCCCGACTGGCTGCAGTAAATCGCCCGACCTCCGGTTTTGGTACCATTTTCATCCGTTTCCACCTGTTGTGACTACAAAAACTCGACAAATTCATCAAAACACTAAAGTAGGGGATCATAGATGAAAACTCAAATAATATGCTACAAAACACTCAACTATTCACTTCCAAACATCCAAAACACATGCTAATTACGAATTTATCAACTCCCCCAAACTTAAGCACTTGTTTGTCCTCAAACAAGAAGAAAACAAAAAACATAAACTCTAGCAAGTGTGTTGGATTTTCATCATTGCCTCAGTAAAAGAAAACAAGACATCAAGTATCATTAACTTCGCAAACAAATAGAACCATATCGAACATTGCTTCAAGCTACTAGCACGTATTCCACCTTGTCAATTACCCTCACCGGATATATAGTGTAATTTTTTTTGTAATACACATGGGTAAAGTATGTAACTCTCAAGTCAATCAAAAATGTATAGTTTACCATAGGCTTGCTCGAAGTCTAGACTCTCCTCTGCTATGTTGTGACTATAGATCTAGGATCCGAAAGGTCTTTTCTCAAGGTTGTAACGTAAGGGTTTTTAGTTAGGTGAGGAACATTTGGCCAAAGTGACTTATAATCCCAAATTGAAACTACAACTACTTCACCCATGTGTATTACAAATCTCAGTAGACTTAGACTTTTCCTAAACTCTTTTCAACTTCCCAATCCTCATTTTTTTTTCTTTAACAACTCTTATTCAATCTCAACTCAACCTACTTCCCTATCGAACTCATACTTTCTCTTTTCTTTCTTTCTTGCTTTCTTTCTTTCTTTTTCTTTCAAATTTTTGCATGCTTTGCATGTCTTTTATTTCATTTTATTTTTCTTTTCTGTTTTTTTTCAATCCTTTCTTGCTACACAATATCCTTTCACCAAAAATCTCTTTTCCTATGACCCAACAAAGATTCAACCCATATTTTTGGCTATCAAAGAAAAAGGCTTAAGCTCAAAATTGGCTAGCAAAGGATTATGATTCGCAATTTGGTTCAAGGTTAAGATAAAGTTCCAAAGGATGGCCTAACGTCCTCTCCTATCACTATAACCACTTTGCAGATTCAAACAGACCGCGAGCAAGTTCTAGAAACATATAACATAGTTGATGAAAAATCACACATATTTTTTTTTTTTTGAAAAGAAGATGGTCTCAATCCTCACAAGGTAATTTTTGGCAATAGACAAGGCAACGAGCAATTCACTTTAGGCAAATCACAAATAGGAAACACAAGTCACTTAGCTAAATTAACAAGTTTTCGCAAACATTTTAACCATAATCATCATAGGCAACTCATCCAACAAACATGCTTAGTTCATCTTGCCAACTCATCCATTTCCCATTTCAATTTCACCCAAGGAAAGACTGGACCAACAAAAACACACAAAAGCACATAAAAGCTAGACACCAAAAAGATAAAAATCAAATAAAAGAAAAGAAACTGTCCTACTATCACCACATAAGATGCCATCATATCAAATTAGGGTGCATGCCGGAATCACTCAAATCACCACAAATTACATCACGGGGAATCACAAAGTAGGGAAAGGAGAAAAAGGCCCAATTCCACTAGACACTCCCCCCCCCCAAACTTATTCCAGGGCAAGGCAAGGATAAGTTTGAAAGAATGTGGAATTGGGGCGGACCTCTACTGATTCGGCGGGTGATGAGGTGGTCGCCAGGCGGCCATGAAATCCTGCTGCTGCTGCACAAAAGTGGCCCATCTTTCATCGTACTAGGCGAAGATATTCCCAAACTGGGCATTGATGTTCGCCCACTGTTCATTGCTCTGTTGGTGCCACTGAGCCCATTGAGCGTCATTGTTCTATTGCAGTTGCTGCATACTCAGCTCCACGATGTCCAGTGATGCACTTTTTGTTAGAGTTTGTATACTAGAAATCACCTTTCAAGTGATTGAATACTGTTAAAACTCTCATTTTATTTTCCAAAGGAATAAACAGATTATTTTTGTCATAATGTTGTTATGTTTTACATTTAATGGATGTTTATTGCATATTTAAATGTATAAGTAACTTAACAAAGTCTAAGTCTTTGTTTTAGTAGACCGGTTGTGGGCATCGTTCACTTTAAGGTAACACGGTCAGTTCTAAACAATGAAAAAGAATAATTTCACAACCTAGATAGGCTTAGACTACCTATCGTGAAAGGTTGCAATGTCAGTCCGATTATTTCTAAGCCTTACTGAAATAAGATGACATTGGTGTGGTATAGCACTGAATGGATCTAACAGCAAGACAGTCTTTATGCTATCTACTGAAAGACGAGGTCTCGTAAATTATTTCTCAATCAATGTACGTTAGCATTGAGCATACGGTATTGATTATGCACTACTTTGACTTGCCAAATGGTGCGGGTTTTTCGCAACCCAATAAGCCTGGTATATTGGGTAGTGGTGATTAATATCTAGCGGTGCTAGGATTGCTATTATGTTGAATCGTGCGCGAGGTGAGTCTCGTTTGATAACATCCTCAAGAGAAGCTTGAAATAAAGTTTTATTATTCGGAACCTAGCTAGTTGGAGTTTAATTACTCTATGAATAATAAATAAGATTTTCTTGCTTAGTCCTATCTTGGAATAAATAAGATATTAATTGATTAAGTCCATAGCAGACGATAATTAATTAATGGATGTTTCTATCTTAGGCGCGGGAAATAAATATAAAGTATTGGAAACCCGAAGTACTTATAATTTCGGATTTGGATGGGGAGTGCAATATTACTTCTGTAGTGGCTGCTCATAATATTCCAATTTTAAGCTTATATTAAATTGGGTTTAATTTAATTAGTAAAAAGCTAATTGGAGGAGCCCATATCCAAAGCCTTCCATAGATCCCTGTCTAGGCCCAATATGTGAATTATCATAAATAGGAGAATAAAGGAGACAGAAAATACACTTGATCTTACTCAAAATTTTTGACCCCCTCCACTCCTAGTAGTGGTCGAATTTTTCTCCTTTGTGGGAAAGGATTTCTGTCTTCTCTATTTAAGTCCTAGTGCACTGGTGAGATCAGCCCACCCTGATATCAGTTCACAGTCCGGGAACCAGACAGAAGATCCGTGGTTTTGTACTAAAGATCTTCACGTGGAGAAGGCGCTAGCTATTTTCGATTCTTTGGAGAATCTTCAAGGTATAATGGCTAAACCCTAGAAAAGCATGTTTTAGGTTTCAATTAATTTAAAGCATGTTTTATTTGAGTTATGAGCATGATACATGTGATAATTACGCGAATAGAATTTGTCTAAATAATCCGCTAAATAGATCTGAATTATTATGTAATTGATTTATGTGAGCGCTTCCGCTGCCAACCCCTTCACTTCTTATTAGCACTAAATAAACCTGCAAGTATACAGAGTATATATAGTAGAGCTAAAGGTCAGTACCGGATATCGAACACGGGAAAGACGAACACAAAGTGTCTATCCTCTACTGAGACTCAATTACTATTTGGAAAAACATTTGGGTTTTGAAAACTTTTGAAAAACTAAAAGCAAAGAAGAGCATAGATCAACTAAAAGCAAATAAATCAAGAGAAAGACAATAGAGATAAGGGAATCCCAGGGATGTGTGTTCACAGTTATGGTTATACAAAATTCCAACTACAATACCCTAGCACAGTTATTACTTTGATAGAACGAGTCACCTAGATTATGCTCATGCGAAACAAACGTTGATTACAAGATTAGGGTTGTCAATCCTAACACGTAAGCCAAAAAGCTCCAAGACCCTTTAAAAGTCCTCACTCTCAATTAACAGTGTCGTTTTAAAGGAAGCTAACTGTAGTATCTACTAAGTGGACCTATCTCGCTAGAACTCTGTCACAGTTATGAAGCAAGTTATATTAAATCATACACGATTGTCTCACTCAATCATGAAGCATCAAGATTAACTTAGGGAAGAAACAAAGTAAAAACAAAACGGATATTAAATAGAAAACGGAACTTGTATAACCAAAGTCGTTACTAACACATCCATAGAATCCTATAAGTTTAGTTACACATAATTGAATAAGCTAAAAACATAGATTGAAGGGAAGACAATTTGAACATAAAACTAAAGCAAATAAAACTCGTAGGTTGAATCCTTGTCGTTCTTGATGTTCTTGAAATCCTGCTCCAACTCCTTGCACCAGTGAAGTACTCTAAGCCTTGATCTCTATGAAGTATTTTGCAATTAGAAGTTCTCACTTTTTGATGAAGCTTGAGGCCTTATTTATAGGGAAAAACAATGCCTTGTTGTAGAAGGAAAAAATCTCCAAAATATGGTAAAACTGGGCGCAAATCTAGGGCTTCTCGGATTCGCCGCCTTTCTCCGGCGGGCCGCCACACCTTGGCCGGCGGTCGCCGCGTTGGAGTACAGGGAGTTCGTTCCCTCGGCGGCGGACCGCCGCACATCTTCCGACGGTGGCCGGACGAGACTTTTCTTCCAAGCACATTTTTTCGAGACGGACCGCTGCATTGATCTCGCCCGCCAGGCGCCGGCGGTCGCCGGTCGCCGTCGACTCCAGACTCCCAAACTTGGCGTTTTGGCTCCCTTTTTCGGCTCAATTATGCACATTTCTCACAAAACACGTCAAAGTACCAAAATAGACAAAATATGCAAATAATGGACGTGTAGAGTGACTTTGACATCAAAAACGGACCAAATAATGGCCTTAAAACATTGCAAAATCCGAGCGTATCATCCAGCATGTTGTTGATGGCATCAACATCCTCCTCAATCCCCACCCCACAGTTCCTCCGTCGTGAGATGCTTGTCACGACCCCATCTCCTCCTCTATGTTGGGTCGGTGCTTCTTCATGCTCCTCGTCCTCTTCTTCCTCATCTCCATCTGCTCCTTCATCCCCGCTTGGCCCCAGGGTCGCCACATATCTGGGTGGGTTCCCTGATGTGATTTGGTGGTGGCCCGTGGACATGAGTGGTGTCGGAGTTGGGGAGTGGGAAGTGATCGCCAGCCTTTTTCTTTAAGTAGATTTGGCCATGTTTGTCCGAGGCGATCACAGCCGTTCTCTTTAAGAATGTGATGTCCAATACCGGGCTCGGCGATTCACCAACGCACCAACACACAGCGTCCCGTTCTTCTTCTTCGCGGCCCGTTCTAGATGTTTAATCATAAAGTGGCCCAGGTTCAGAGCTAGTTGTCTATACAAAATCTGCCACAACAGAAACAGCTCGTCTCTAGTGATGCTCCCATGCTCCACTCGGGCGAAGGGAAAGCAGACGCATGCCTTCTGGAGGATGCGTAAGACATGGTTCCGGATGGAAGAGCTCTTTGACCTGTTGGCATAAAACTTCCTTTCGCTTGTGATCTCCTGCCAGAACTTGTTTGTACTGTGGCTGAACTCATATGGCATCTTGGACACTACCCCCGTGATTTTAAATATCTCATTAATCTGTGCTAACGGCATATTGTGTACAGTATTCCGCAGCTGAAAAGTGATGGACTCGATTGCGTACCGAGTCTTGTTCACCGTCAGCGTCGAAAGGAACTCCAGGGTGAGACGATGGTATGATGGACGGCCCTGTGCAAGGAACAAGCCCAAAAGTTGTCCGACCTCACACAACTCTAAGAAGGATTGCTCGATCCCGAGCTGAAAGAGTGTGAAGAGGCATGGGAGCCTAGCTACTTGGTAAGACAGCTTGGCGAGGGATTTCCACCTCTTTTTCTGGTCGGAGGTGAGGTTGACACCGGCGGGAATCGGAACCATGATGATAAGCAAGTGGTACCTAGAAATTGGAAGTATTAAATCCGTTCTACAATAAACCACATATATATCCACAAGCTACCCAACTCCCCCAAACTTTATTGAAACCAAAGTCTTGCACATATTTCACTACATTATGAAGATAGACTCGATTCCTATATGTTTAACAACGCAAATCATGTAAAGTGTGCAGACAAACGAGCAATTAGGACGATAGACTCAAGTCCTAAAATCACAAAACCATGATCAAAACAAGCATGCACCCCCCATTATACAACATACTCAACAATTCCACAAGCAATCATAATTGGGAGATAGACTCAATCCCTTTATCAGTTTAATTCATGTGAGACAACCAAGTTCATGCTCAAGACACAACCATTCACCTAAATTGATATTCGCACTAGCAATTCACCACCAAAAATCATCACAACACAAAGCATGCTAGAATTGAAGACATAATACCACAAGCCCATGAGATAAATCAACCAATTTCAAGCTCAAAGCAACCATTTACACCAAATCATCCTTGAACTAGTAATTTAGGGCTAAATTCCTCACAAATTCGAAAATTAAGCTAGCCCAAGCAACAAATCATCAATACCCATCACAATACCAAGTGAAATCAAGAAAAGAGTGGGTTCGTACCTTTTAAGCTCAGGAAGGGAGAATTTCGAAAATTCCAACTTTGTGTCTTTTCACTTGAGCAAATCCACAAATTGCTTGGTTTAAATGTTGAATTAGGAGGATGGAATGAGTGGGGTGTGTGCTAGAATGGAGATTGTGGAAGAAATTTGAGAGGGGAGAGGTTTTTAGCCGGAAAATCGAGAGAAAGGTGAGAGAAATTAGGGTTCAAAAATCCTTGCCTGCGCTGGTTTTTATACACGAGCAAATAGCCCGACCGGGCGCCGAGCCCAGGCGTTTTGAAGCTAATCCGGGCGTTCTCACTGTGCACGGGCGTATTGCAGTCGAAAAATGCCCGGTCGGGTTGTGCTGCACCCCGGGCGTTTAGATTTTCGCCTTTTTTATTTTTTGGTTTTTTCTGCACTAAAACTCAGAAACCAACATTAAAACACCAAATACCCAACTCAAACAAGAGTAGGGAATGAAAAACAAAGTCAAAAACAAAGGGAACACCCAAACATACCAAAAGAGAACCAAAACATACCAAAAGAGAACCAAAACACACACTAAAGCAATAAATGTACCTATGAGGGGTTGCCTCCCCTAAAGCGCAACTTTTTGCCATCGTATGCTCGACGCTCTTCAAGCTCCACCTACTCGATCAAGCCCACAACAAAGACCTCGTCTTGTTGCTCCCTGGAATAGAATCTCTTCAAATTTTGACCATTGGCCTTGAACATGCTTCCATCGGGTCCAAAGAGCTCCATTGTTCCATTGCTCATAACTTACTTGATAGTGAAGGGCCCGGACCACTTAGATTTCAGCTTGCCCGGGAAGAACCTCAACTTGTGATTGAAGAGTAGAACGGCATCGCCCGGGTGGAATTCACGCCTCTCGATCATCTTGTCATGGTGAGCTTTCATCCTCGCCTTGTAAATGGAGGAGTTCGCATAGGCTTCATTCCTAAACTCATCAAGTAAGTTAAGGTGAAGTATCCTTTCTTTGTCGGCCTTAGTGAAGTCCATGTTCAATTGCCTCACCGCCCAATACGATGAGTGCTCCATTTCAACCGGGAGGTGGCACGACTTCCCAAACACCAATTGGTAAGGTGAAATTCTGATGGGGGTCTTGTAGGCCGTCCTATACGCCCATAAAGCATCATCAAGCTTGAGCGCCCAATCCTTCCGGTTCGCCTTGACACTCTTTTGAAGAACTTGCTTGATCTCTCTGTTGGCCAACTCGGTTTGGCCATTAGCTTGAGGGTGATACGGAGTTGTCACCCGATGCTTTACTACATATCTTGCTAACACCGCCTCTAAACACCTATTGCGAAAGTGGGATCCTCCATCACTAATGATAGCCTTTGGTGTGCCAAATCGAGTGAAAATGTTCTTTTGAATGAACTTTGTCACCACCTTCGAATCATTGGTTGAGGTAGGAATGGCCTCCACCCACCTGGATATGTAGTCCACGGCTAAGAGAATGTATTGGAAGCCATTAGATTGAGGGAAGGGCCCCATGAAGTCGATGCCCCACACATCAAATAGCTCGACTTCCACAATCGTCGTCATCGGCATCTCCTTCTTCTTAGAAATGGCCCCCATTCTCTGACATTCATCACAATTCTTCACATACTCTTGACAATCTTTGGTGATGCTTGGCCAAAATAGGCCACTTTGTAGCACTTTCATGGCAGTCCGGTTAGCTCCAAAATGCCCTCCGCTAGGTGCGGCATGGCAATGCATAATAAAGGACTCTCACCCCTCTTGAGGGACACATCTTCTAATCACCATGTCGGCACACCTCCTAAACAAGCACGGGTCATCCCAAAAGTAGAATTTCGAGTCATGGAAAAATTTCTTCTTTTGATAATCTTCAAGCCTTTCGGGAATCACCTTAGCAACGAGGTATTTCACAATGTTGGCATACCATGCCACTTTCCCCTTAGCCACGAAGAATAGATGCTCGTTCGGAAACTCTTCGTTGATCGCTAACTTCAACTTCTCCTCTTCATTCATATGCTCCATCATTGACAAGTGGTCTGCCACCACATTTTCACATCCTCTTCGGTCTCGGATCTCCAAGTCAAACTCCTGTAGGAGCAAGATCCACCTAATAAGCCTTGGCTTCGCGTCTTGCTTTGCAAAGAGGTGCCGGATTGTGGCATGAGCGGTGAAGACGATGGTCTTGGCCCCGATGAGATATGGGCAGAACTTATCAAAGGAGTAGACCACTGCTAGTATCTCCTTCTGGGTGGTGGTGTAATTGACTTGGGCAGGGTCCAAAGTCCGACTTGCATAGTAGATCACCCGGAAGATCTTATCCCTCTTCTGTCCCAAGCCGATCTTACCGCCACGTCGCTCGCATCTCACATAATCTCGAAAGGTTGAGACCAATCCGGCGAGATAAGGATAGGAGCGCTCACCAATGCCTCCTTCAGCTTCTCAAAAGCCTACAAACAATCAGGAGAAAAGTTAAATTTCACATCCTTAGCTAACAAATTGCAAAGAGGTTTAGCAATTCTCGAGAATTCCCTGATAAATCTCCTATAGAAACCGGCATGCCCCAAGAAGCTTCTTACTGCCTTCTCATTTGTGGGTGGAGGCAGTTGCTCAATAGCAACGATTTTGGCTCTATCGACCTCCAAGCCACCTACAGAAATTTTGTGCCCAAGCACAATGCCATCTCTAACCATAAAATGACATTTCTCCCAATTGAGCACGAGGTTAGTCTCCTCACATCGCTGCAACACTTAAGATAAATTGTCAAGGCAGTTATCAAATGAATCACCAAATACAGAAAAAAGTCATCCATAAACACTTCCATAATATTTTCAATCAAATCGTGAAATATGGACATCATGCATCTTTGGAACGTGGCGGGAGCATTACACAAACCGAAAGACATTCTTCCATAGGCATAAACACCATAAGGACATATAAAGGCTGACTTATATTGGTCTTTGGGTGCTATATGGATTTGTTTATACCCCGAGTACCTATCAAAGAAACAGTAGAACTCATGCCCAACCAACCTATCTAATATTTGGTCAATAAAGGGTAGTCGGAAATGGTCTTTCCTAGTTGCAGCGTTTAAAGCACGGTAGTCAATACACACTCTCCACCCAGTGACCGTCCTAGTGGCTATCAGCTCATCGTTCTCTCCCTTTACTACAGTCGTACCCCCCTTCTTGGCTACTACTTGGGTGGGGCTCACCCACTCACTATCAGAAATGGCATATATGATGTCGACATCTAACAATTTAATCACCTCCTTTCTTACCACATTCTGCATGATAGGATTAAGTCGCCTTTGGTTTTGGGCCTTAGGCCTATGGTCATCCTCTAAATGGATCCTATGTATACAAAGTGTTGGGCTTATTCCCTTCAAGTCTGAGATTGACCACCCTATTGCTCCCTTGAATTTTCTAAGGACTCTCAACAATTTATCTAACTCAGAAGTAGAGAGGGATGATGATACAATTACCGGCAGGGTGTCATCTTCTCCTAAGAATGCGTACTGCAGATGTGATGGAAGAGGCTTCAGCTCCACTTTCTTGTTCTTCTCTTCATCCTTGTCGTCTTCTTCTTCATTCCTAAGAGGTAGGAATTGTTGACGGTGTGATCTGGGGATCTCCTTCGCTGAATCTAGAGCATCTACAAACTCAATTAGCTCATGATTAGCATCCATAATATATATAAGATGAGAAGAGTGAATAGAGTTAACGATACACCCTCTAGTTGATCTTCTGATGAGTTGGTGTAGGCCATCTTTCTGACACACTCATCCACTATAGTCACTACATTGCAATGTTGCAGGCTTCCTCCTGGTTCCACATCGTGCCTCTTCAAGGCTTCATAGATGGAGAATGTCACACTTTCACCATTGAAGCGAAAAGTGAGCTCTCCATTGTCAACATCGATCAAGGCCTTCCCTGTGGCTAGAAAAGGTCTTCCTAGAATGAGAGGCACCTTTTTGTCTTCCTCCATATCCAATATCACGAAGTCAGCTGGGAAGACAAACTCATTCACTCTCACCAATATATCCTCCACAACACCCACTGGACGGGATACCGATCTATCAGCCATCTGCAACGTAATGGATGTGGGTTTCATCTGGTCAATCTTCATTATGTTATAGAAAGACAAAGGCATGAGGTTAATGCTCGCTCCAAGGTCGCATAAGGCATTCTCCAAAAAATAGTCTCCAATAGTGCACTCAATAGTGAAGCTTCCTGGATCCTCCATCTTGGCCGAAAGCTTCCTTTGCAAGATCGCACTATAGTTTTCCGTCAAATTGACGGTCTCATGTTGCTCCCACTTCTTCTTTTTGGCGACAGCTTCCTTGAGAAACTTAACATATCCGGGCATTTGCTGCAGTGCCTCAATCAGCGGAATGTTAATCTGCACCTTCTTGAAGATCTCCCAAAATTTGGCGAACTGATCATTCTTCTTCTTCCTTTGCAGCACTTGGGGGAATGGCACTCTGACCTCTGCTGGCTTGACTGTTCACCTCAGGGTGAACTGCATGAGATGATGTCTCAAGTTCCTCCTTTTCTACCTCGGCCTCTGCTTCTTTCTCTGGCTCAGCTACAGGCTTGGGCGGTGTCTCTGGCATAGAAGGACCCTCATAACTCGTCACACTCCTCAAGTGAATCGTCTTGCAATCCTTGGGATTTATAGTAAGCTGCCCTGGGAATTGCTCTGGCTTATGCTGGCCACTCACCGATTGAGCGATCTGACTCATCTGCACCTCTAAGTTCTTCATATGTGTTGCCATGTTGTGTACATCATTCTCTACCTTCTCGGGCCTCTTGTTTGAATGCTTCATATTCTTCTGTGACAGTGTCATGAAGGCATTCGGTATGTCCTCTGAACTCCTCTTCTGCGGCTCATTGATCATTCCTTGAGAAACTGTAAACCCCGGAGGTGGCTGCAAGGCATTGTTGGGGTTCCCATATGAGAGGTTGGGATGTGGCTTTTTCCCAAAATGGTTGAAACCTCCACCCCCTTGATTGGGGCGGGAGTTATTGTAATATCTGTTGCCCCCTTGGTGTATGTAGTTGACATTTTCTACACCTTCTAGATTCTCTTGCACCGATGATCCCACTCCCATAAGGTCTAGCTTCTTGTGGATGAGCTCCAATTGTTTTGTCAAACTGTTGTCAGGGCTGACCTCTGAGGCAGAAGCTATTCTGTGCACCTTGCTCCTCTTATTCGTCCAACCTCCATCATTCGAGGCAACTCTCTCGATCACCTCCATTGCTGCCGCCTCACCGATCTTTATTAGTGATCCCCCAGGGCTTCGGTTAAGCTTGCTCTTTGCATCAGGCAAACACCCCTTGTAGAATGCGAGGACTTGATGGGTTGGACTTAAACCATGATTAGGACACCGCTTCAAAAGGCTCTTGAACCTTTCCCAAGCTCCTCGGATACTCTCTTGAGGAGTCATCTCAAATGCTAAAATCGTTGATTGCCTATTCAAAGCTTCACTCGGAGGGTAGTATTTTGATAAGAATTTGGCCACCAATGCTTCCCACATACGGATGGAGTTGGGCTCCAGACTGTCCAGCCAATTCCGGGCATCATCCTCTAGAGAGAAAGGAAATGCCCTCAATCTGATATGTTCATCTGAGACACCATTGATTTTCGTCGTGTTGCAGATCTGGATGAACTTGGTGATATGTTTGTAAGGATCCTCCGTGGATCGGCCTCTAAAAACATTGTTCTCTACCATCTGAAGGAGCCCCCTCCTGAGCTCAAAGTTGTTAGCATCCACGTTGTTGCTAACAATTGCTGGATTTGACACCCCATTATAGGCAAACATATTCTGCACTGGTATCTCGTTCTGCCCTTGATCTAACCGCCTCTGCAATGCTGCGAGTTGCTCTTGAAGTTGAGCATTTGTTAGAGGAGGTGGTGGATGGTTATTCCCATTGTTCCCCCCGTTTCCTCCGTCCATCAGAAGAGGATGATGTGGCTCAAACTGAACAGGAGAGTGAGCTGGTGACGGAGTAGGTGACGATGGTTCTTGAACTAGTGAAGGTGACCGTCCATGGACCGGGGAAGAAACTCGGATCCGCTGGTTTAGCCTCTTCAAAGAGTTTCTCCTTTTGTTGGATGCTTCGATCTCAAGATCGATAGGCTCTAAAGGTAAACCCTTAGAGCGTGTTTGCATACAACCTGAAAAAGACAACACAGATCTGAGAGCTCAAAAATAAAAATAAAAATTAAAGCAATAAAATCTAGAGTAGTAATCTCTATCTTTACCACGATATTAAGCTAAATAACACAAATTGTCCCCGGCAACGGTGCCAAAAACTTGACTCGATTTATTTTAAACACGAGAATTACCCGCAAGTGTACGGGGCTAGTGTAGCAATAAACAAGTACGAGTATCGTATCCACGGAGACAAATTGTGCAACTCAAGTACCACGAACCGATTTTGAATACTATCTAGAGAATTCGGAAAGGTTGGTTTTGATTTTGAAAAACAAATAACATAAACAAGCAAAAAGCATGCAACAAAAAGAAGTTTCAAATAAGAGAACACGGTAGAGCCTTGGATCCAACTACAACGAACACGATGCGAACAATTCAACAACTTCGATTAACCAATTAATGTCTCTAGGATTACTAGGAAAGCCGCTATTCTAGACTAAGCCCTCTCTCGAGTGCACTTAACCCGTTGATTAATCAATAATATTGAAGTCTCCTTCTAATACGTCACAATTAACTCCTTAAAATGAAAGGCTCAAGCCCTCACTCTAGAATTCATTCTCTCGAAATGCAAATTATCTAGGTGTTGTTCATTCTTTTATCAATCCTAATTAGGTATCTCTCGATTACTCAAAACTAGGTCAGGAAACCCAATTTGTAGCTAAGCAATTGAATTGAAAAAGCACAAGAATGAAACAAAGAAATCACAAGAGCATAGGTAATCAAAAGTCCTTGAATTAATCAAAAGCGTTCATTGTAGTCTTCACCAAAACTCTACAGAAGATTTACTACTCATATGCAATGCAAATTCACAAGAGAAATCCATAGAAATTGAATTGAACATATGAAAACTAATAGAGATACTCCCAAAGGTGAATTGAATGGGCAAATCGTCTTCGTCTTCAAACTTGTTGATGAATCGAACTCTTTGTCGCTTCAATCTGCTCTCAAATGTGGAAACTGCTTCTGGGGCGTGTGGAAAGTATGTTGGAGTCGAACCCTAGGTCCTATTTATACCCGGGGCGAAAAAAGAAGAAAATCAGCATTACGAGTAAATCACCCGGCCGGACGATTTTTAAGTAACAAAACGCCCGACAGGGCGTTCTTCTTAAACGACGGCATTGCACAAACGCCCGGCCTGAGGGGCCAAACGCCCGGCCTTGTGTATAAAAATGCCCGACTGGCTGCAGTAAATCGCCCGACCTCCGGTTTTGGTACCATTTTCGTCCGTTTCCACCTGTTGCGACTACAAAAACTCGACAAA
>NC_062968.1:45304886-45330926 GCF_023119035.1 Salvia hispanica
AACACGAGAATTACCCGCAAGTGTACGGGGCTAGTGTAGCAATAAACAAGTACGAGTATCGTATCCACGGAGACAAATTGTGCAACTCAAGTACCACGAACCGATTTTGAATACTATCTAGAGAATTCGGAAAGGTTGGTTTTGATTTTGAAAAACAAATAACATAAACAAGCAAAAAGCATGCAACAAAAAGAAGTTTCAAATAAGAGAACACGGTAGAGCCTTGGATCCAACTACAACGAACACGATGCGAACAATTCAACAACTTCGATTAACCAATTAATGTCTCTAGGATTACTAGGAAAGCCGCTATTCTAGACTAAGCCCTCTCTCGAGTGCACTTAACCCGTTGATTAATCAATAATATTGAAGTCTCCTTCTAATACGTCACAATTAACTCCTTAAAATGAAAGGCTCAAGCCCTCACTCTAGAATTCATTTTCTCAAATGCAAATTATCTAGGTGTTGTTCATTCTTTTATCAATCCTAATTAGGTATCTCTCGATTACTCAAAACTAGGTCAGGAAACCCAATTTGTAGCTAAGCAATTGAATTGAAAAAGCACAAGAATGAAACAAAGAAATCACAAGAGCATAGGTAATCAAAAGTCCTTGAATTAATCAAAAGCGTTCATTGTAGTCTTCACCAAAACTCTACAGAAGATTTACTACTCATATGCAATGCAAATTCACAAGAGAAATCCATAGAAATTGAATTGAACATATGAAAACTAATAGAGATACTCCCACAGGTGAATTGAATGGGCAAATCGTCTTCGTCTTCAAACTTGTTGATGAATCGAACTCTTTGTCGCTTCAATCTGCTCTCAAATGTGGAAACTGCTTCTGGGGCGTGTGGAAAGTATGTTGGAGTCGAACCCTAGGTCCTATTTATACCCGGGGCGAAAAAAGAAGAAAATCAGCATTACGAGTAAATCACCCGGCCGGACGATTTTTAAGTAACAAAACGCCCGACAGGGCGTTCTTCTTAAACGACGGCATTGCACAAACGCCCGGCCTGAGGGGCCAAACGCCCGGCCTTGTGTATAAAAATGCCCGACTGGCTGCAGTAAATCGCCCGACCTCCGGTTTTGGTACCATTTTCGTCCGTTTCCACCTGTTGCGACTACAAAAACTCGACAAACTCATCAAAACAGTAAAGTAAGGGATCATAGATGAAAACTCAAATAATATGCTACAAAACACTCAACTATGCACTTCCAAACATCCAAAACACATTCTAAACTACGAGTTTATCAATACCCTAGCACAGTTATTACTTTGATAGGACGAGTCGCCTAGCTTATGCTCATGCGATGCAACCGTTGATTACAAGATTAGGGTTGTCAATCCTAACACGTAACTCCATAAAGCTCCTAAGACACTTGAAAGGTCCCCAATCTCAATTAACAGTGCCGTTGTAAAGGAAGCTAACTGTAGCGTCTACTAAGTGAATCTAACTCGCTAGAACTCTCTCACAGTTATGAAGCAAGTTATATTAATCATACAAGATTGTGTCACTCAATCATGCAGCATCACAATTACTTAGGGAAGAAACAAAGTAAAATCAAAACAGATATTAAATAGAAAAATGGAATTGTATAACCAAAGTTGTTACTAATACATCCCTAGAATCCTATGAGTTTAGTTACACATAATGGAATAAGCTAAACACATAGATTGAAGAGAAGACAATTTGAACATAAAACTAAAGCAAAGAAAACTCGTAGGTTGAATCCTTGTCGTTCTTGATGTTCTTGAAATCCTTCTCCAACTCCTTGCGCAATTGAAGTACTCTAGCTTTTGATCTCTGTGAATTATTTTGCAAAAAGAAGCTCTCTGGTTGATGAAGCTTGAGGTCCTATTTATAGGGAAAAGTCAATCCTCATTGTAGAAAGAAAAAATCTTCAAAATATGGTAAATAGTAGATCTAGGGCACTTCGGATTCGCCGCCTTTCTCCGGCGGGCCGCCGCACCTTGGCCGGTGGTCGCCGCGTTGGAGTCCAGAGTCTCTGTTCCTCCAGCGGCGGGCCGCCGCACAACTTCCGGCGGTCGCCAGGCGAGACTCTCTTCCAAGTGTAATTTTTTTCCGAGGCGGACCGCTGCATTGCTCTGACCGCCACGCGCCGGTGGTCGCCGTACAACTTCGCGGCGGTCGCCGTCTGACTTTAGATTTCCGACTTTGTGTTTTGACTCCCTTTTTCGGCTCAATTATGCACATTTCTCACAAAACACGTCAAAATACCAAAATAGATAAAATATACAAATAATGGACGTATAGAGTGACTTTGACATAAAAAACGGACCAAATAATGGCCTTAAAATAGTGCAAAATCCGAGCGTATCAACTGCATCGTTGATTCCTTGTTGATGTTGAATTTGTGTTGAAATGGCATTGAATCTTTGTTGATGTTGAATTTTGTTTTGAATCCTTGACACTTTGTTGATGTCGAATTTTGTGTTGAAATGGCGTTGAAGCTTTGTTGATGTTGAATTTCGTGTTGAATCGTTGATTCTTTTGTTATGCTGTTGTTTTTTTTGCGATGAAATTTTGTGTTGAAATCATGTTGATTCTATGCTGATTCTAAAAACGTGAATAGTGGAAGGAGAGAGAACGATGAAATCAGAATTACAAAATTATTCGATAATTAAATTATTCACCATATCATGAAAGTGTCTATTATACCTTCTATTGGCAGATTTATAGAAGTTATTGATATTTTCAAATGGAAACATTATAATCATTGATTAGTAATATTTAAAAGCTAGTATTAAAGTTTTGAATTTGTATTAGATATATGGTTTTCATTATATCACTACCCATGCAACCAAACGACAGCTATATGCGATAAGTATAGCACTCGCGAACTTAACATTAAATTGACAATTTTATGTATCACATACAATACCAAATATTCATTAAAAATACCAAATATTCATTAAATTATCGTGTAAATTAGATTGGTATGACTGTATTATGCCACCATTTGCCAAAAAAACTCAATTAATATTGGTTTACTCTTCACCGAAAAATTTATATTTTTGTCGAGCTAACTAAATTGCACGATTTAAAAAATCTATTGATTTTAGAATGAACTTTAAAAAAACTAGTACATGTTAACATTGACCTAAAATTTATTAAGAGCAGCCACAATGGTAGACTAGTCGGCACCTTAGTCGTCGGTGAGCGGCTAAGCGTTCGGCTAGTCCATTATTGCGTGCGGCTAACGGGAAGGACGAAAAAAGCCCTAGAGCTAGGGCATGGACGAAATCGGCTAGCCGGTTTAATTGTTTTATTTATTTATTTATTATTTCAATCATAAACCTTTTTTTTCAAATGTTTTATTTCATATTTGTCATTTTTATATTTATTGGACTAGGCTGTTGCTAGATATTATTAGGGATGTCAATCGGGCTAATCCGTTCGGGTTCGGGCCAGCCCACTCGGGTCACCGGGCTATTTGGGTGCGGGCCATTCAGGTTATGGATTTTTCGGGTCATAAATTTTCAACCCTAACCCTAACCCGTCGGGTTTTGGGCTAACCCATCGGGCTATTCGGGCCTAAAAGCTTTCGAAAATAATCTCTTGTATCAAAATTTTCTTCTATAAAATGATTTTAAAATTTAGATACTTTTTTCTTTTTAGTTTAGAATCATATAAAAATCTTCAAATTTTCATAGTTTTCTTCAATAATACTTGAAAAGAAGCCTTTCATCTTGATCAACTACAATATAAATTAAAGTTTGTGTTCGTGTCATTAGTATGGCATTGTTCGTAACTAATTCTTTATGAAAATTAAAAATCATATCTTACATGAATCATTATTAAAATGATAAATATATTAAGATTTTGATGGGTTAGTTCTTAATTTTGTCTTGATTGACTTTGGTGGTGGTAAGACACTAGTGGCAGATGATGGGACGGTGCAATAATGAGTTGAGATGGAACTTGAAAGCTGATATTGTGGGATCGAGTGGAAAAGTGTAGAATGAAGATTGAATAAGACTAATGATTGTGTAGAATGAAGATTGAAGATTCAAAAATATAAAAAACCCCTAAAGCTTAATATTTTATAATTAAAACTCACAACCCATCGGGCCGACCCGCAACTCGTTCGGGCCAACCCGTTTAACCCGCCAACCCATTCGGGGCAGCCCGTTTAGCCCGTTTTGTATTCGGGTAATAAAATTACAGCTCTAACCCGCTCATATTACCGGGTTGTTTGGGTCGGCCCACGGGTTTCGGGTTGAATTGACATCCCTATATATCTATACAATATATAAAATGGGAGTTTCAGGGGTAGTTAAGGAAATGCTCTTTTAAATTTGGGGGTATTTTGGAAAATGCACTTTTAAATAGATATTATTATTTAAATAAAATTGTTTTTTTTTACTGAATTGTAGTAATATTAATCGCCGTTTGTGTGGCCTCTCAATTGTGAGTGGAGTGAGTGGAGCTTTTACAAGGTGAGTGGGAGGTTTTACAGGGGAATACACTACAAAAGTGTTCTATGAATACCAATTCCCAAAAATTTTCTTTTATGTGTGTTATATTCATATTAAAGTAAAGGTCAAATGTGGTCTCTAACATATGACCGTTTTATCAATTTTGTCATTAACATTATCTTTTTGATTATCTGGTCCTCACTTAACAGAACCGTAAAAAAATAGACGATAACTCCAATTTGACTATATTAAATTACTAATGGTAATTAATTTTACCTAATTATAATTTTTTTCCTATTAGCAAAATTGGAAAAAAGATAGTATCAGTTGCAAAATGAAATGAATAATTTGTAATTTAATAGGAATTAAGAATTATAATTAGGTATAATTAATTACCATTAGTAATTTAATATAGTCAAATTGCAATCACCGTCTATTTTTTGACGGTTCTGTTAAGTGAGGACCGATTCGGGTCCGAGTTTATTTGTGAGGGACCAAATAATCAAAATGATAATGTTAAAAACCAAATTGATAAAACGGCCATATGTTATGGACCATATTTGACCTTTACTCTTCCTATTAAGTTTCGTATACTTGTTTGTTGTTTTATGTATTTTTATCCTATTCAATCTATATATTATTACGAATAATACAAAGAAGATGAACAACTATCATAACCTTTAACTTGCTACAAGGAGGAGACGAAAGAATAGATGCAAATTGGAGAAAATATAATGAATGGTACGTTAACATTTATTCAAAAAAAAATTTAACAAATTCATTAAAGGTGTGTGCTTTTAAATTTTTTTCCCGAAACTATAGCTACACTTTTCCAATACTTTACCTAATATATTATAATAGTATCATTATAAAAAAAAAAAAGTTAGAACTTAAGTTTTAGAGTTTTTCTATTTCACTTTTTCACTTTGTCACCAGTAGTTGATTATCATAATAATAAGTACTACCTTTTTATGTTAATATCTAATTGTTGTTTCATACATATTCATTTTTGTATTGTATAGCGTAGATATTAGATTATTATAAAGTAAATCTATACATATATAAAAGGCGAGTTTTGGCCTTTTTGAAATATTTATATGTTTTGTCCTTATTATGAAATATTTATAAGTTATAGACCAATTTGAACATTTTAAGTAACTCTCATTAATATTTATTAGATATTTTAATGAGCATTTAACTAATTCTTAAAGCACTACAATGACTCATTGGTGGTTACAAATATTTAAATAGAATAAGGAGCATTTAATAAATTTTGTAACCTATATTGTCTTGATTTTATAATTTATGATGTTTTTATTCCATGATCTCTCATGTACTAATTTTATACCTATAAAAGGCATAGAGTTGTGGATGAAATATACACTAACAAAACATTCTTCATTCTCTCTCAAGCTCTCAACATTTTATTGCACATTTTAGGAACATTGTTTTGCTTGATTTTGGAGTCCCATCAAGTTTATAGGAGCCTAGCAGGTTTGAGATGTTATATACGCTAGCAGGAAATCGTTTCATCTTTGGGGAAAATACGTCGACCCGAGAGCACTAACCGTGATGTAATTTTGTCTTGCGGAAAGAGGGTTTTTCTTGACTAATTTCCATTGTAATTTCCATTTCATTTATTATTATTTTTTTTCTTTGATTACAATACCGCGTGTATATGGTTCCAGAATTTTATCCCAATATTTTTTACAGTTCTTAGAGAGGGAAGAATTGTAGCATCCTTAACTCAAACATACATAGTATTTATCTTCATCTTTACACAATTTATTATCTTTAGTAGAGAAATATGAAGGATTGTTCTAAACATATATTTCAAAAATGTCAACACTTAGTATAGTCTCTTTATCATTGTCCAAATAATTATATGTCTTAATTCCATTTTAAATATGTTTAATTTAACGTCTTTAGATGTAAAATGAGTTGAGTATATGTTTATTGAATTTTTATTATATAGTAGTATATTTTTCCATTTTAAATCTTATATAATTATATTTATTCTTATTTTAATTAATTGATTAATAATTTAAAATCGTATGACAAAAAAATATTTCGTCGTGCATCGCACGTGGGTTAACACTAGGATGACAATGCACAGGTGGTACACTAGTTATGATACTGTGGCAGAAAGAATTAAAAATCAATTTCCATATCAGAATTGTCTTTCAATAAATGTGGAGGAGATATTGCGGTTGGATTAAAAAGAGAAATAAAAGGAAAAAGGAGCTATAAACCGCCACTATCCTATTTTTAGGGTTAACTGTACTTGTTTGGCGGGAAATACGAAGCGGCTCAAGAGCAAATTCAACTTAAGCGTCTCCTGCAAGCTTTGAGAGTTAATCTCAATTTTAAATCTCAAAACACGCCGTCCTCTGCTGCTTCCACACTCATCCATTGCTCGTAAGTTGCTCTCTCCCTGTCTCCTTTTTTCTTTTTTTTTTGCATTTGTTGTGTATATAATGAATGTGTTATTGTTTTTGTGAACGTCTCTGTAATGCGGTGGTTGAGAATTGTGGAGTTTATTCGTTGCGTTTTTTTGTTGTGTCGATTTTCTTCTGCACCGTGGTATGCGCAACTTATTTGCTTCGTCTTACTTGATTCGATAGGGCTGCGTCGAAATGACGGTGTTGAGGTCTAGGGATATTTCGTCTACTGCGAAATCGGAGCTTTCGCAGGCATCGGCTCCGAGAAATGTTGTTGCTGAACCTGTGACGCCGCCAAAACCATCTGAATTCGTGAATCCGTCATTGAAGGATGTGTGCACTCCGAAGGAAGATGTTTTGGGTCCGGAGATAGGGTTTGTCGATGGTGCCGGCTTGGTTATGGTTTCTGAAAGTGGAAATGTGCGAAGAGTCAGTGCTCGGTTGGCGAAAAAGGGAGGGGAGAGTGTTGGAGTTGGGAGTGGGAAGAGGAAGAAAGTCGAAGGGGCTTCTCTAGCTTGTGTTGATACAAGGAATCTGAAGAGACGTGGTTCTGATATGAAATTGGGGGCTGGGGGTTCCGATGGGAATACTGATGCAAATATAGTTTCGGAAGTTTCAAAGGATTCGGACGGTGGAGATTTCATGGAGTTGTTAGAAGATAGTGTGAAGATTGAGGATGGTTTGAGTGCTGCCAGGTTAGAATTTGGTTGCGATATTAATTATTCTGTGAGGGAAACTCGGGATATTGGCCAATGCAAGAAGAAATCAAGCATGGAGACGAAAGCTTTAGGGTCTGAATCATCTGGAAAGGATAATCTGGAGAATGGTTTCTTGAGCTTGAGGTCAGGGAAGAGAGTTCCACAGAGAGAAATAAATGCCATTCGCATTGGTGGTGATTCATTGCAAGGAATTCAGCGTAGTAAAAAAAGTGGTACAAATTGTAGTGATGATGTACCTGTGAAGAGTATATCAGAGGCTAAATCTGATATAACTACTAGAGGGAGACTGAGCAAAGAAGGAAAAGGGAAAATGAAATTGGACTCTGAGGCATCTCCCTCTAGTGGCATTGAGACAGTGAAACTTAGCATAGAGAATGTGAACGGAAGTAGTGGCTCAGGTGATGACCAATTAACACCCAATGAGGTACTGCCAGATGAAGTTCAGGTTAGAGGGACTAATTTGAGTGAAATTGATACAAGAAGTGCACATAGGGCACGTTTCAGAAATTTTGCCAGGAGAAATGCGTCTAGATTCGCTCATTTTTCTGCCCGAGATGAATTTGGTGACCGTGCTCATGATGCTTCTGGAACTGATGTCGCACCTCCTGAAACCAGTAATAGAATAGAAGATTGGCCTGGTCCTTTTTCTACTGCCATGAAAATTATTAAGGATCGTGAAACTAATAGGAATGGGGGGAAGCTTGGGGGTTCTACTGATGTGAGTGAAATGGCTAAACTGAAGTGGATCCCCAAGAACCATGAGTCTTGTAGACACCAGAAGCATGTTCCTTCGTTGCAAGACATATGCTTGTCAATTCTTTCCAGTAATGCTGATGCTATCACTTCTCTTGACTTTGTCCCAGATGCACTGAGGCACAAGATCTGTTGGTTTCTTTGTGATAAGCGAAGCATGGATGGTCATTTTCTTGAATTGCTTGTGCATGATACTCCAACAGAGATCCGCATGAGAGATTGTTCATGGTTATCTGAGGAGCAATTTGTCAAGATATTTGGGGGTTGCAACACCAGCAAGTTAACGGTGCGATTTTAATCTAATGAACATTTTGCATTTCCATGCCCATAAAACTGACATTACCTTGGACACAGTTTTTTCTCTTGAGTTGTATTATGCCTCTTCTTGTCATGCTGGTGAATTAATATGAAGAGGTAGCTGTCTGCTTCTGAATGATTTTATTTACTGTTTTTGCCACATTGACGTAATGCTTTTAAGATGTAACCTCCTGTTCACCTAATTATGATACCCCATGACAGGGCTGTATGTACTTAGTCAGCTTCGGCTACATGCACTTTGCATCTGAAGGACCTGATGTTATCTGTCTGTATCTAATAGGTGTTACAATTTGATCAAGGTGGAGCCTGTATGCCTGACTACGTCCTACAGTCTACCCTGGCTCGTTTACCAAATAGTCTTCCTGATTTGACAGCGATATCCTTGAAAGGTGCATATCGTCTCTCAGATGCTGGACTTAATATGCTTGCCTCAGCTGCTCCTTCTCTCAAATCTGTTGATATCGGTCAGTGCCCCCTGCTTACCTCTGAAGGAATCTGTTCTCTGGCCAGCTCACTGAGATTAGTTTTAAGGGAATTATACATTGATAATTCTCATGGGATAGATGCTATGCTCATTCTCCCAGCTCTGCAAATGCTAGAGAATCTGGAGGTTCTATCTGTAGCTGGAATTCTAACAGTTTCTGATGATTTTGTTAGTGAATTTGTCTCCACACACGGTTCCAGAATGAAGGAGCTTGTTTTAGCAGATTGCAAGTTGGTGTCTTCCAATAATATTGATGTATATATTTTCAGGCTTCTTTTAAGTGTTCAAAATTTTATTAATGGTGTGAACTTTTTACAGGGAGTTGACCGATTCTTCTTTGCAAGTCATTGGTGATAAATGTGCTAACTTACAAGCAATAGACCTCACAAACTTGGACAAATTGACGGATATTTCCATAGGTCATCTTGCAAATGGTTGCCAGGCAATTCAGATGCTAAAATTATGTCGCAACTCATTCAGGTATCAAATTATTCACTTTAGCTGCATTATGTTTGGCTATAGAGTACATTATTGTATCAGAGCTTGATCTCGGCCTATTCTAAAATCTGTGCCTTGGTTTTAAGTGCACCATTAAGTCACTTGGCTTGTTTATTGATATTACCTTACCAAATGTTGGAATTGGAAACTGATTGCTGAGATCTCCTATTCTATGTTTGGACAGTGATGAGGCTATTGCTGCATATCTTGATGTTAATGGGGCATTTCTCAAGTGCTTGTCACTTAATAATGTTATACAGGTAAGATTTGTTTGGTTAACTACACCCTAAAAATCATTCCGGTAACGAAATACAATCTCAAATATATGTTTATTTAGCTGTTATTATATCTGTTATACACCCTAAAAATCATTCCAGTAACGAAATGCAATCTCAAATAATGCATTCCGGTAACTACACCCTAAAAATCATTCTCAGTAGCTGTTATTATATCTGTTATACCAGAAGCATGGACAAGTTTATTTAGTTTTATTGCCTTGTATACAAATCCTATTGGAGAAGGAGAATGAGAAAGGTTAAAGAATACATTGACCAGAAGAAAGTAGTGCTTCATTTAGTTGGCTCCGCTGTCTGTATGATTTTGATTGGCATTCATACATGTTTTTTTGTAAACAGCTGTGTGGTTTATTTCAGGTTTCAAGGCTTACTGCTCTATCTCTTGCAAGAAATTGCAAAAACTTACGTAGTTTGGATCTATCCTGGTGTCGCAATTTAACCAATGAAGCACTGGGATTGATTGTTGATTCATGCTTATTGCTAGAAGTGTTGAAATTGTTTGGCTGCACACAGGTCTGGTTTCAAAATAAGAAGCATTAAGATTGATAGGGTACTTTAGTTATGCTATGCTGTTTACTCAGGATGTTGAGTTGCAACTGCTATATATCCATTGATTAGAAAATGGTGATTGTTTTTCAGGTTACAGATGTTTTTGTTGATGGGCACTCAAATCCACAAGTGAAACTTATTGGATTGAAGATGACTCCAGTATTTAAACATATTGAATTTCCGGATTTCCTTCTAGGTCCACTGCGATACCCATCTGCCTCTCTTTGAATTAATATGGTATCAGTGCTCTCTTGCCTTTTGTATCTTGTGCATAAATGGTGGCACAACTTCCATTTTGGAGCTGATTTGATTATATAATCCTGGATCATACCAATATTTTTGTATCAGGAGTGTTGTTAAACTGAATCTGAAAACCTCCAGTTTAGGTTTATAACAAGTTAGAATCAGATGTTGGTTTTGAACTCATGAATCTTGACCAAATCTAGAAACTACAAAATGAAACTTGGACCCCGAGGAAGATACATTTCCGTTAACATTTGTATGTAGCCTACTTGGTCAACAATGATTGCAGTTTAATGATCTGCTTGTTCAAGTAGCCTCGCCTTGATGATCTCATTGCTTGTTCCAGGATCCATCCATTATTGTCTGCATAAGCGTTTCATCTTGTCATTCTGGGCTTTTCCAGACATGTCCGCCTGCAATGGAAAATGATTGTTTCAGTTAATATGCAGCAGTCATTGGTAACATTTTGTGGGACAGCCTGAAACCTGCTGCTGATTATACGTACAGTCGAGGCCTTTATCGTTGTTTATTTGTACGTGGTAACTTGTGATTATCTTTCATTCCATAAAAGATTATCACAAGATAGTTTGAAATCCACGTAGGTTTACTTCCTTTACCAAATCAGATCGCATATTTGATTGTTATTTTTATTTCAAAGGATTTGCCAGTTCAATCTTGCTCATCTGTCATTTGATCTCTCACTTGCACCCCACAATTTCTTGTATAGTGAGAATTAAAGATATAGAGAGACCCAACATTAATTTATATGTAACATGACTTAGTTGCCGAAGGAAAATACAAAGATACTTAGTTCCTTTTTTTGGTACCATAAAGCAAAAACAAATATGGTACTGCTGCGAGTGGCTGTACAATCTAGTGAACTACGGATATCTTGATATTAACTGGCAATTAGTGCAACTAACCTAAAAACATAGTAAAAAAACCAAATTATGTGATTTTATAGATCCTCTGTTGACTAAATAATCCCCGACCACTTTCAACTTACTCCACCTCACTGCGATGTGAGACCGCAGGCACCACATGGGTTCTATTGTTCCACTCTTGATAATCCAAACATGTCATTTTGATCTTTTCATGATATTTTTTTAATGTAATATAATTATTTGTAAGAAAAATAATTATAATATTGCTATATTAATTTCAAATTTCTACCCAACAAATAAATAAACAAATACCGATTACTTATATACGCCCTCCGTTTCCTCATAGTTGAGTCATTTTTCTATTTTGGGAAGTTTCCTCGTAGTTGAGTAATTTCCATAAATAACAATAATAAACATTTTTCTCCCTCTTACTTTATTCTCTTTACTTTATGCACTTTCTACTCTATTCTCTCAACTTTTCTCTCTCTCTTTATTTTTTATCTATCTACTTAACACACTAAATATTCATTTCTTAAACGCTGTGTCAAAAAGTAGCTTCAACTATGAGGAAAGGAGAGTGTATAACATTACAATGAATATTAGAGCATCGACAGTGCCATTGTGCTCACGCGACAATGCAATGTGTTTAACACATGGCCAATAAAGATGTGATTTTGTGAGCCAATCGCAGGGTACAACATGATACTTCCTCCGTCCCATGAGAATATACACTATTTCTTTTTTAGTCCATCACACAAAAATATGCACTTTCTAAATTAAAATAAAAACTTTTCTCAAGTAGGATCCGTTCTCCACTAACTATACTTTAATTATTTTTTCTTTTTACTTATCTCTTACTTTATCAATTGTGCATTAAAACCTGTGTTTAACCAAAAGTGCATATTCTTATGTAGGCCTGTCAGAATGGATACTGGGTATTTGATACCTGATATCCAAACCTGAAAATGTCGGATATTTGGATATCCGAAACCTGATTTTTTGGGTATCAGATCGGGATTGGGTAGTGAGAATTTTGGATGATCGAGTATCGGGTCGGGTAACCCGATACCCAATCGGGTATATCCCGAATTATCCGATTTTTTTAAAAAAATTAATAAATTATGTTATTAGTATAATTAAATGTAAATAATTTTTTAATTACATGTGGATGGATGAAAGATGTTAATATGTCAAATTTCTTATTGTGGATGGATGAAATATGTAATTTAATTTAATTTTTTATTGTGGATGGATGAATGATGAAAAATGTAATTTAATTTCTTAATTACATGTGGATGGATGAAAGATATCAATATGTAATTTAATTTTTTAATGTAATTTAATTTCTTGTTATGGATGGATGAAAGATGTTTATATGTTACTATTATAATTTAGGAATTTTGTATTTCTCAAAGTTTGTAGTTATTTTTCTCTTAAATTCGAACTACTACAAGAATTTTGTATGTCTAAAAGTTTGTAGTTATTTTCTCTTCAATACTACTTCAACTTTGTATTGAATTCATTTGAATTAAATAATTATTAAATAAATTGTAAAACTTTGTAGTTAATTTTCAAAAAAATATAAAAAAAAATCAAAATTACAATCGGGACTGGATACCCGATTTTTCTTGACTGGATACCCGAATCGGGTATCTGGGTACCCGAAATCAAATTCGGGTCGGGTATCGCGTATTGGATTTTGGGAATTTCGGGACGGAGGGAGTACTATACTTGAATTTTTTTTAAGTTAAAAAATATTCCGTCCACAAAAAATAAACAAGTTTTACCATTTTAGGTCATCCACCAAAATTAGACTAAGTCTAAAAATGGAAAGTTTTAAACCAATAGTAACCCTACACATCATTCACCCCACAATCCATATTTACAACCCGTGCCGTTTATAACTTTGTCTATTTTTTATGGACGAAAGAAGTAATTTATTTCCATAAAGTCTCTCATTCGACAATTCACTCTTCCCACCTTCACATTCTTTTTCTTTTTTCTTCCATAGTTTTAATTCTTAATTTAGTTTTATTTTTGACAAAATCTATCACCATGTTGGGTGGAATTTCCTAACCAATTTGTTATGCAAGACCACTGTAACAAGGGCCGGAGATGCCCCGAAATGATTATGTACTCAATCCTTCTTGTGCTATATATATATACTATCACAATGAAATCAGCACACAGGCGTACTCATTGGGTTAAGTGTTGAAAAATACTACTACTACTACTACTACTATAATAATTGAAACAATACTTTAACATGCAAGGTCAGAACCATGAAAATTTGTAACAATTGTTCTCAAGCATTCATTTATCCGCATTAATATTTTGCTGAAATACATACTACTATTACTTTGTAGTTCTCTCAGATGTTGACCTGAGCTCAGCTCATCTTTATCTTCTCAAGAAAATAAAAATGATGTATACCAAAATAGTTTAATAGAAACAGTCCAATTCTGATAAGCCTAATCCCTATTCAAGAACAAAAACTCCAACTCCAAAGAGAGACATGTAAGGTTGTAATTCTCCAGCGTCTCTATCCATCACAAAATATCAATATATGTATTGAATTGAGGCATCCTAGACATTATTTTCTTAGGTATTTCACACACAAACCAAAAATATAAGAAGATAAATCCCCCAACAAATAATGCAGCAGAACCATCACAATTCACAGGCAGACAAACAAATATACTTTTCAGAATTGTAAACCATATATAATAACATGATAATTCTTTAGGCTATAATTCCACAAAGGGTTGCATTGTAACTAAACGATGACCTAATGTAAGTGGAGTAGAGTTAACCAAAAATATTGACCTCAAACTCAATTTCCAATTCCAACCCCACTCAATACCCAGCTGCCACGTGTCATGTAAGCAATCCTAATTGTGTGGCTGAATGGTAATGATAGGCCAATCTCAATTCTCAAGTTGTATTCTCTTCAAACTCCCCTTGCTATAATAACCCTCTCCTACCTCAACTGTTGTACTTGTACAGCCACTAAATCACCCTCTGCATCTAAAATGGCCGCCGCCGTGTCGACCATCGGAGCCGTCAACCGCGTCCCGGTTTACCTTCATCTCTTGATCATATAGACATAATTAGCCTTAACTATATTAATTCAGTGTATATAATGCAATGTGAAAATTTATGTTGCAGTTGAACTTCAATGGATCCAACGGAGGAGGCGCGGTGCCAACGTCCTCGTTCCTGGGGTCGAGCCTGAAGAAGGCGAGTGTCGTGAAATCTAGCGGCAGCGGGAAGGGGAGCTTCAAAGTGGTGGCGGAGGTGAAGCAGACGGATGGAGACAGGTGGAAGGGGCTGATCGAGGACGTGTCCGACGATCAGCAGGACATCACGAGGGGTAAGGGCATGGTGGACCCCCTTTTCCAAGCCCCGAGCGGGATGGGGACCCACGACCCCGTCCTCAGCTCGTACGAGTACCTGAGCCAGGGCCTCCGTGAGTACAACCTGGACAACAAGCTGGACGGGTTATACATCGCCCCAGCATTCATGGACAAATTGGTCGTCCATTTGTCTAAGAACTTCATGACACTCCCCAACATTAAGGTATGCTGGTTGACTTAGAGTTGACTTATTATCTGTCCACCCCTTAAAAGGCCTTATAATAATAAAAAAAAATGTATGCGCATGCAGATTCCGTTGATTTTGGGTGTATGGGGAGGGAAGGGGCAGGGGAAATCCTTCCAGTGCGAGCTGGTGTTCCGGAAGATGGGGATCAACCCGATCATGATGAGCGCGGGAGAGTTGGAGAGTGGGAACGCAGGAGAGCCCGCGAAGCTGATCAGGCAGAGGTACAGGGAGGCGGCGGACATCATAAAGAAGGGGAAGATGTGCTGTCTCTTCATCAATGATCTGGACGCGGGAGCAGGGCGGATGGGTGGCACCACCCAGTACACCGTCAACAACCAGATGGTGAATGCCACGCTCATGAACATCGCGGATAACCCGACCAACGTGCAGCTCCCGGGGATGTACAACAAGCAGGAGAACGCCCGTGTCCCCATCATTGTCACCGGAAACGACTTCTCCACCCTGTACGCGCCCCTCATCCGTGACGGGCGTATGGAGAAGTTCTACTGGGCGCCCACCCGCGATGACCGTATTGGGGTGTGCAAGGGTATCTTCCGTACCGATGGAGTCTCCGATGAGGCCATCACCAAGCTCGTGGACACGTTCCCCGGGCAGTCCATCGATTTCTTCGGGGCTCTGAGGGCGCGGGTGTATGATGACCTTGTGCGCGAGTGGGTGACCGGGGTGGGAGTCGAGAACATCGGGCTGAAGCTGGTGAACTCGAGGGACGGGCCCCCGGTGTTCGAGCAGCCGAAGATGACGCTGGAGAAGCTGCTACAGTATGGAAACATGCTGGTGGCAGAGCAGGACAATGTGAAGAGAGTGCAGTTGGCTGACAAATATTTGAAGGATGCTGCTCTTGGAGATGCCAACAAGGATGCTATCGACAGGGGTGCTTTCTAGAGAATTAATACACCATCCATCACTCTTTAATTATACAAATTCCCTATCTTCCAACTTTGCATTTTCTGTTATTCTACTTTTTGTAAATCTAATAGTAATATATACTTTGCTTCTTGCCTCTACATCTCTTAACGCTCAAACGGTGTCAATTAATGAGGGACGGAAGGAGTAGTTATACACACCTTGTAATGTCTCATGGTGCTATTGGCTCTTGTTGTTCTCATGTTTACACGTTGATCGGTTGAGAATCCGACCAAAAAGAGAAATGAACCAACAATGTTAGAAAATCAATTTTACAATGAGATATCATCCTTCATTTTTAGGCACAAGTGAGCCTCAACCTTCACCATTGCAAATGTCAACCAATCAGTGTGTTAAGGAACTATAGACTTCTGCATCGTAGACCACAAATTGGGACTGTTGGTTTAATTCTTATTTCAGGTGGATTCTCATACACTCAGCTATGTTGTTGAAATGACCAACGGTCCTCATGGCAAGTTCAACAGAAAAGAGCAACTCAACAACCGGATGTCCGCATCTGTGGTATGCTCGAGACAATAATAACTCGCACAAATTGAGCAGAGTTTAGGACACAATTTGAGAAAAATTGGAGTAAACAGAGAGTATATCTTGTTAATACGGAGTTGAGAGACAAGATGAAGAAGAGTGTGTGTGATATGAGAAAAGGATGGAGATTGGAGAGTTGATTGTGTTAGTATTTGAGAATGTAGGTATTATAGATGAAATTTGAGTTAAAAATTTTGCTTGTGTAAACCATGCATTTTTGTTGGAAAATCGAAGAAAAAAACTTGTCCTGGGCTGTTTAATAAAATACCTCAACATATGATGAAGCTATCGAACCTTAATTTTACAACGGTAAGTATAATCTTTCACTGTTTCAATGTTGACAAAACAAGCTGGAAATAAATCCATGCAAGTCCAGTACACAACATTTATTATTTACTTGCAATCATCTCATGCATTTTAGTGGCGATGTACAAATACATTTAGCATAGGAAAAAAATTAAGCTTGAGCAGCCGGTTCGGCCTGGAAATTCCGGGGACGGGAAGTGATCAACCAAACAAGCCCGGCAAGTTGCATGACACAGTTCAGAACCAAAGTTCGTTGACTACGATTCCAGTTCCAGGCCTAAACCGCTTGACCCTGATTATTTTGAACACTACATCTGACCACTTATGAGCAAGAAGACGTATGCCAGCAAATTGATTTTTCGTTGCTCGTTGGATGAGATGAAAATGGGCGAAGAAAGTTAGGTCCAGGAAAACCTGCCGATTATGCCAGAATAAGAGCTTTGGCAGAGTTTTATGACCTACCGTCAGAAGATAGAGGAAGAATTATGTTATGCCAGAAAAGCTCGACTAGAGCGACATCCATCCACATGACATTTCAAGAAGGTGACTGATGAGATCTTCACACTTCCGTATCTCCATATATCGTTGTTGATGGGCATGTAAATGAGTTCCTAAACAGATATACAGAGATATGAAGCAAACAGTAAGAATGAATTGCTGTCGAGTTGTTCGAGCCCTGATTTAGTACTTTGAATTGATTCAGGGAAAATTCAGACTCTAACAGAACACCTTCACTTGTGCAAATTAAACATGGGGGCGTACTATGGATGCCTGTGAAGCCTGATTCGAAACAATATACTCCTCTTTCTCTTTCGAAATATCAACCTTCCCTTTTTAGTTAGTCACAACTAAGATATCCTCTTTCCGTATTTGGAATACAATTTCTCTCTTCTCTCTACTTGATTACAACTCCACCTGAATTCCCCCCTTCATTCAACAAAGTGGTCGTCTTGAATGGGAGAGAGGGAGTAGCAGTTAAGGTTGGTGATAGATGCTATGGAGGTACATAAATAGTGCATAATCAAGTGAAATCGTATTTTTTTTAGGTTAGATTCTTGTTAATTACTAGATTTTCTTGGTTCACTAGGCACGGAGCAATAAGAGATATAAGAGCACAGAGCTGTTACCAATAAGGAGAAAACGAGAACATCTTCCGCGCCATCTGTGATTCCAGGAGATGGATGTTGATCTGGAATCTACTTCAGACAGAGCTGGACAATGAGCTTCAACCCAGAATATACAGGAACAGACTTAAATATGCTGAATACATTAGACAAAGAATGGTGATAAAAAAAAGGGAAGAAAAATCAGCCTAAATAAATACCTGAAGCTGAAGAGCTGACCAGTTAACGTATTCTTCTTAGAGGCTCCTTCAATGAGCTAACCAGTAACTTGGGAAACCTACAAGTGTTGAGATCCTTGCAACATTTCACATAATATGCTCAATCCATGTAGCCCTGTAGGTGCCTAGAATGCTTACAATGATAAAACCAAATAGCAATAAAGCAATATATCAAGACAAGACAGAAGGGAAAGAATATCCGCATTGAGCTACAAGTCAACAGAAGAAGAATGATATGGCACTACTTCCATGTAAGGTAAAATTAAATCCAGACAACAATTTTCTATTAAAATTAGTATGGAATTGAAAGCTGAGTACAAAAACACATTTTGAACAAAGTTTCTAATCAAAACAAAGCATTGTGAATCCATACATATAGAAAAACGGGGCTCTCCTAAGTTATTACTACTACAACTCTGCATAAGGCAACATTTGTACAGTCACGATCACAACACATTCAGTTACCCCCTCGTCTTTACACCCTCAACTAGCACCAAAAACCTATATCATCGGAAGGTAACCTAGCAAGATTACCATCTAAGCCTCCTGACTCTAAGTACATTCTGATAACTAAGAATGTACAATTGCAGAAGTACAAACAACATTATTTATTTCAAACACTTCCGTCAGTCTGTACAAAGTTTCCTCATTCCACTTAAGCAGCATATGAAGACAGGGCGTTGATCCTCCTCTCTGCAAGAGATTCAGGATCTTTGTTAATCAATGATGATACATACATCACCAAGCATCATTAAATACTTTCTATACACACAGGGAGCGAAAATAGTAAAAAAGTGGGCTTGCAATCATAACAAATAGTGCATCTCACATAGACTGTATAAAACTGTTTAACCTAACAGGCAAATGAGGATATTATCAGATCGAATAAAATAAATGAGAAATAATGGTACCCAGAGCAAAAACAAATACCTCCGGTAGCCACAAGTTTCTCTACACGTGCAACAATATGCTTCCCGTACGTATATTTCTTAAGAGCATTTAAATGAACTTTAATTCGGTTAAGTAGGAGTTCAAGTTGCTGGTCGTCACACGTCTCCAGCACTTTCTGAACAACGTAGTTTGCAAACTGATCTTTCATCATTACCTGGCACAGAAATAGAAAGTCAAGAAAATTGAAAGTATCGTGTGTTTGTAAGATTGGTACAAAACCAAAACCATTTAAACTCGCATAACTGAGATACATTGAATAATAAAACTAAACATGTAGATTAGATACAACAAAGGGGTTAAATGTGAACTTTATAGCGATATTGAAGGAGAAAAATGAAATCAGAAAATTGTTAAAAATTCTGAATTTAACATATGAATCTACTAACTTGGAGAGGCTCATTTTCATCAGTGCTGCCAAGCATCTCATGTACCAGGGCCTGACGTTCTTCATGTGTTCCACAAGATAAGCATTTCTCTATTACATTGGAAGCAAACTTCTGCTGGCTCATCTCTACGATCTTCCCAGTTAATTGGTGAATAATAGCAGATCTCTCAGACGGCTTTCCATGTCCAAGTACATGCTATCATGACAGAGGCAGAGTTAGCGACTAATGGTAACACATACATGGAAAAGAACTACACCAACCTATATAAAAAAGTAAAGGAAAAATTTAACATATCGACCTATTACCGATTACAAATTATATTACCAAAACTATAGCTAGAGTGAGCAATGGACCCAAAGTGACAAAGCCAGGAGAAAATACTATGCCCCCGGCCTCTAGTAAAAAAAAGCATATTGACATACATACACGATGCTCAAGAATTTGTAACGAACCTGAATGACATAATTTCCATATTGATCCTGAGCTAACATACAAACAGAATTCATAATCTCTTCCATCACTACAGCCTGAGTTTTGGGACTATCACAATGCTCCATGACTCTCTGTTTCAGAAAACAAAGCTTTAGAATCATAGGTGGCCTTACTTTAACTTGCAGGAGATGGAAGAAAAATGACTAACCTGTATTACTCGACAACCATACGGATGAGTAGACAATGTAACAACTTGATCATAAAATGTAGTGACAATGAACTCAATGGAATTTTCAGGTACACACTCAATACATTTTTGTATGACATGATTCCCATTCTGATCGCGCACACAGTGCAATACATGCCCGTCAAGCTCTGCAACCATCTCTTTCTTCTGGTCAAGTTCAATGACCTCCAGTGCCTGAAGAATTCAGAAGAAAACAATTTGTAAACATTGACAGCTAAGCATGCTTTACAGCCTCATCTTTTATATGGTCAAGAATGTTCTGTACTTGATGGTAATAAATTTCCCCCTGTAATACCATCACTTTTGAAAATTAAACAGTGTCTGCATTAGCTTTGAAGGGAGGAACCACCTGGTATAGAAATTCACAGCATCTGGCTGTTCAGAAGTAGGGATTCTTTTACAATTGTTTATACAACCATTTTGTTATATATCTACTCAGGTAACTTAATTAATTAATTAAACAGAAAAGAGGGAAGAACAGGAAGACAGAAAAATACAATGGAAATAACATGAATGAACAGCAATGTAATTAAAAAAGGTAAATTCCTCCGAAGAGGCCTACGGCTAGCTAAACTACTGTCATGCGATAAATTATTGTCCTATTATAATTTCCCCAAACACACACACATAGCTCTTCTAATGAAGACCTATTTATAACAATTGCATGAAGACTCTTATTCTTTACAGCAATTTCACAGTAAATCTAAACCAAGAAGACTAATGACTAAATACTCTTTAAACCAATCAACAACAAATAAATAATAACTAAGGATTATAACAAAATATAACTAAGAAAATCAGCAGGAAATACAAGATTCCATCTCATTCATAACTTGTTTCCAAGTCTAAAAAAGCCAAGTAAACATCAAGAAATAGCAAAATGGTTATCGGGAAATGTGAATAAATCGACCATATGAACTCATTGCTATAGTTAGAGCTTAGTTCTAGAAACATGCATAAGTCTCAGAACAACAAGGTGAATTGTGCTTGCTTAGTAGTCTACTGGCATAACTGAAAGATTAGCCAACTGCTATTTGATTGGAAGATGTATATCTTGATTTAGAAGTGCCAAGACATATAGATTTAAGGTCACAGGTGCTGGAAAAATCTAGTTAGCTCCAAAAGAGAGTGAAATAAATCCAGACAACAACAGTTTCAGATGATTTAGTCATCAGACATTTAGTCAATGGGTTAAATACATAAGTCTCAGAACAACAAGGTGAATTGTGCTTGCTTAGTAGTCTACTGGCATAACTGAAAGATTAGCCAACTGCTATTTGATTGGAAGATGTATATCTTGATTTAGAAGCGCCAAGACATATAGATTTAAGGTCACAGGTGCTGGAAAAATCTATTTAGCTCCAAAAGAGAGTGAAATAAATCCAGACAACAACAGTTTCAGATGATTTAGTCATCAGACATTTAGTCAATGGGTTAAATTACCTTCTGTATGACGCGACAACCATACATTTGGAGACTAAGGGTCAGAACATGCCCAATTAGTTGCTCAGCCAGTTGCCTAATCTGCGAAGCACTTCCATGTTCCAAAAACTGAAACCATAGGAAGGAAAGAAGGCAAAATATGTGCTATTAAAATAGTTCTTACAACGAAAATAGTGAGATCTAAGAATGAGAGAAGTTGAAAGAAAAAAAAAACATAGTACATGGATCACTACCTTCTGAATTACATAGTTACCAAACACATCTGTCATCAGGGGAAGAGCTTGAGGCATAATTTCAAGGAAAATCATGTTCTTCTCTAGTGCGCTGGCAGTTTCAAGTTTCTGTTGAATAAAACGACTTCCAAACTGGTCCGCACTGTCCAGGAAATCTTTGTGATGAACTTGTAAATTACCAACTTCAACTGGTACAGTAACAAACATTTAAAACTAGATAAATAAGTGTACCTGAACTCAACAACATGACCTGCAATCTCTGCAAGGTCAAGACACCTGGTTTTGTTTCCCTTAAACTCATCCAACAATGAAGCTGCAAAGCTTTCCTCCAAATTACAGCCAGGTCCAGAAGGCCATGGTCCCCCAAAACTGTGAGCCATGCTTCTTAAAGTGGATGGGAAACACATAATCTGTTCCACGTTCCTGTCAGAGCCACCAGATGCAATGGGGCAGTTTGGAAACATTGGAGACCTAATATGATTTCCACGATGAGGAATGCCAAGACCAAATGCATAATTTCCATGGAAACCATTGTTCATAGTACTTGATTTCCCAAAACCCGATCCATACTGTGACCTCCTAAGCGAAGCTTCAAAGTAAGCATTTCGATTCCCAAGAAAATCTACTGGTGGATTTGCTAGAGATTCCACATGCATTCGTTGATTATCAAGAGCTACAGAAGAATACCCATTTGCTATTAGATAATCGAGATATGATGGATCTGTATGTGCCATTGGAAAAGCGTCCAATGTGCTTTGATTTCCAAGTCTAGCATAGTTCTCTTCAGCTGCTGCAACAAATAAATCTGATTCAAATGGTAAGCCGCCGCTTAAAGCTCTTGAGTCACCAACTTGATTGCCCATGACTAACGGTGACGCAGGGTATCCACCTAAACCAAAGTTTGATGAGGAGAAATTTAGACTAGCAGTGTTGAGATAGTGGGATGCTGAACTTCCTAGACAATTCAAAGTAGGCATAGATGTTTCTTTCAAGATGCCATTTGAATAAGGATATTGTTTGAAGGGAACATCATCCCTTTGTGAGTGGACATCAACTCTATCCTGCATCTGAGGTTTTTGATATTTCCTCACATCCCCCATGGTGCCTGATGATAGGCTCAAGCCTGACAAAGAAGTGATGATGTCTGCAGATGGCACCACCTCAGGTGAAATTTCATTATATAAGTCATGAATGTTTACATATCTCTGGTCCAGTGAGCTCATTCTATCACCGCTTAGAGCAGAAATGCGAGGACTAGGAGATCTGACGAGGTCAGGAGTAAGATTTCTTGGTGAAGAACCCATAGCAGAGGCATAACTTTGAGATGTGCTTTGCATACTTGTGCCAGAATGCAATGCATTCAATGATGCTGACTCGTGATGGAAAACCACATGTGTCTCAGAGGATTCAGATTCTCCATTAGATTGGCTGGCCACGAGAGAGGGACGTCTAGAAACAGTTGTTGGATATCCTACGCCATCCTGCACAGAGTTAAACGTCACAAGTTAACAGACAGTTGCAAGATCTACGGCAAATGAAGTTGTTGCAAGGAATTGTGTCAACAGCGACGAAATTACAATAACAAAAAGGAGGCGGTTCCAATTTTCAAAAATTACATACACCGAAAAGCAATCAGAAAAAAAAGAAATAAAATGTGAGGCCAAGATACCCCTAGACACAACTTACCACTGAACCTTATCAAGCCACAAAACCTAAATCCCACAATGCAGCTCTCGACTTGAAGTAAACAAGAACAATTAAGGATGCAAAAAAATAAAATTTGAATGCCCAAAATTTCAACACCGATGACAATGCTGCTTCAAAGAAACTAACCATATTTGCAATCCTCTTCTGCTTATTCCCCACACCCAAGCCTGGATATCCAATGATTCCATGAGCACCCCATTCCCCCTGCAGTACCTTCTCCTCTTCTAAACCACCAAACCCCGGCTGCATAGCAAAGAGGGACTCACCTCCACCACCATTCTGGTAATAATAAGACCTGTAAGCTGGATCATGTACGAGCTCCTCATTATAATCATCGTCCGATTCCGGTATCATCTCAGGATGCACTACGTATGCATAAAATTTACAGAAAATAACGACAAAAAAAAAAAGATTCTTCAATTAATTAACGCAAATTCCGCCAATCATATACCATCTCAGATAAACTTTAATTAAACTATTAAATCTCATAAATACACTTTTAGTTGCACATTTTCAGAATAACAAAGCATAGACTAATCCTGTTGTTTCCATCAACAGTCCTTGCTTGGAATTAATGTTAAATTATGCGGAGTGGTAAGGAAGAATCGGAGTGAGATTTATAGGGGTTTTTACAGAGAGAGGGGAGGATGGTGAGAAAAGGATGAAGCGATGGAGTGATAAGCATGAATCAAAAACAA
Source organism: Salvia hispanica (assembly GCF_023119035.1). NCBI lineage: Eukaryota > Viridiplantae > Streptophyta > Magnoliopsida > Lamiales > Lamiaceae > Salvia > Salvia hispanica. The sequence goes on from NC_062968.1 coordinate 45,329,335, forward strand.
TACCAGCCGTTGGATTGAGCCAAGATCAAAAGTAAAAGTTACTTTCTCTCTCTCTCTTTCTGCGGTTGAACTAAATTTGCGCGGTAATTTGTTGCGGTAAATCTTCCGAGGGTTTCAAATCACTGATATTGATATAGGTAGGTAGGTTTACTGATTTACTATAAAAAGAAGATACACTCCTTTTCGAGAAAATATCTCAGCTTCGAACTTTCTAGTTCCACTTTTAGAAATTACACTTATTTATTGTGATATTAGGTGTACAATTTTTGTATGTAAGTGAAGTGCACAATATTAAAAATGTCAATTATTTCAACACTTTTATATGTATATTGCTATTATACTCTCTCCGTCTCCGAATATAAGTCACACTTTAATCACGGATTTTAAAAAAAGTTGGTTGAAAAAGTTAGTGGAATGTAAGACCATTATTTATATTGGTTTTATAATAAAATGTGAGTGAGTGAATTGAGTTAGTAGAATGTAAGACCTACTTATTATTTATAGTAAAAATAAAGTGTGACTCTTAATTGGGGACGAATTGAAATGGAAAAGTGTGACTCTTAATTGAGGACGAATTGAAATGGAAAAGTGTGACTCTTAATCGGGGATGGAGGAAGTAATATTATACGGATGATATGCAATGGCTACCATAGGGCATGACCTCTTTTAAATAATATTCCCCTCCTTTGAGATATAAAGTTTCATTTTTTATTTAAATAACAATATAATAATAAAAAATGTTAATATTTCTATTTCACTAATCTCACATTCTACTTAACACATTTTATCCATGTTCTATCATAAACTATCCACATAGGAATACAAAAATTTCTAAAATTCTAAAATAAGTTAACAAGTGAAAGAATTATAAGTGTTCAAATATGGATTACTATATCCACGTTTCGTGATTAAGATTGTCATCATTCATTTTAACATTGAACTTGCCTAACATTACTTATCATTTTTATGTAATAAGAGTATAAATTGAGTTTTGATAGTCATTTAACTTGTAGAATTAATGACATTATTTAACATTTTTATGGTGCATATTAAGTCAAATCAAATGACTATGAAAGATAAATGTGTGGTAATGTGAATTAAACTATAATACTAGTATTCATGAATGTTGCTTGTACAAGGTATATAGTATAATATTTATGACATAATCAAATTGTTTGGTACAGTATCACACTGTGATAATACTAATTAATCAATGTAGATTTAGATAATTAATTGAATTAAAATAACTATCAAATAATTAATAAGCCGAACTTGCCGAATTGGATACTCTATTATATAGTCTTTTATGTATCCACTTTTCATCCTCTACTGCTATTACATAAGGATGTATTAATGTCACGTGTCAGTTTCATAATTTGCTTTAAACAAAGTTAAACTAACCGTGTTAAGATATAATTAGGGAAAATCGTATCTACCCAATAATTTGGTACACTTATTATAACATGGTAGTATGATCTTCTAAATTAATCTCTCAATTTTGGAAGATCATTCGATTCGTTTTTCTACGTTAGTTCATCAAAATCAAATAGTCATTAATTGATCGGATTCTTGACTGTACTCACCAAAAAAAA
>NC_062968.1:45331026-45482499 GCF_023119035.1 Salvia hispanica
TATTCCTCCCTCTGCTGTGTATTCTCACTATTGAGTTGAGTTGTGCTTCTTTATTTTATTTTAATGACTTTGAATGTAATTAATTGTGTCTGTGATGTGGTAATATAAATGTCATATTTGTGTAAGATATGTGTATATAACATTTGAATCATATAATATCTGTAAAATGTATTAGTTAGTTGCAAACTTGAGAAACTTTAATGCTTATTCCACTATGATTCAAGAAATTGATGCACTACAGTTTGTGTGCCATATAATAATATTATCATACTTGTGTAGGATTTGTGTCATTCACCTACGGTCGTGTCCCAGAGACATTGATATGTGTGACACATTAGTCCTCACAGAACTACTTAAATGTTATTTATACTGACACAGTGCATGTCTTGCATAGGACGTTCTTTTGTAAGTATTTAACCATGATTGGTTGTCACAATCATTGCAAAACAGTGATCAACGTTCCTATTCAGAGGTTGAGGATGAGTTGGAGAACGACAGGTAATGGACAAAAAACAGTCTCTATTTCTGGATTTAAGGCCATACTTGTTTTGATTAAAAACATATATATATATATATATATATATATATATTGTGTTGACATTATGTATTGACATTTTAATGTCATCGTGTTGATATTTTTAATATACTGCATTGATGATTTAACAGAGTTAGTAATTTAAAAAGTTAGCAATATAACGTACTCCTGCTTTAGTAAGTACTTCCTTCATCACAGCTAAATTGAGACATAACTTTAAGACATGGGGATTAAGAAATTGTGTTGAAAAGTAGGAGAAAGGAATAAAGTAGGAAAGATAAAAGAGAGACTAAAGTAGATAGTAGTAGAATAAAGAAGAGTGATTTAATAACAACCAACACTAGACTTTTTTGCATGCACTAACAAGAAAACTTGCAATTCAAAAATGAGTTGTAGTGTATGTTTGAACCTACGAGAAAACTGATCTTCAATATGGGGAGAGACAAAAATGAGCTGAGTAGTATTATAAAATTTTAGTAGTAGTAGTAGTATAGTATTTGAAGAATACTCGCAGACTGGAAATTGACCGAAAAAGAGTCTGGAGAAGGAAGCTACAGCCACACAAAGTTGTGGTGTAGGAAGTGCTTAATCGGAATTTGACAAACATTACATCACAGAAATTCATAATCTGAAATCTAAGATACTCTAGTACAATTAAATAAAGAGTGAACTACAAAATTGGCCTCTACGTATGATAAGTCGAACGCTAGAGGTACTCATGTTTGAAAAAATGCATTGTAAGCCTCTACGTATGGGTATAATATCATTTCAGACCCTTTTTCACTATTTTGAGTCTTTTATACTCTTTTCCCTCACTTTTAACCTAAATGTAATTCCAAGGATGTTTTAGTCTTTTTCACTTTTATTACTACGTACTATATTTATTTTTTATTAAGTACTATTATTTTCATTTAATCTACAAATATTGTAAATTTAATTAAATTGATAAATTAAAATACTTATCAAACTAAAATAAAAAACATAAATCATAACATAACTATTAAAAAGAAGTAAAATAGTTTAGTTAAACTAAAATAAATCCTAATTGAGATTAGATTAATATTAAAATTAAATAGAAGATGTTTAACTAAAATATCAAACATAAATCCTAATATTACGACAATCCATCTTCTATTTAGTTTAACTAAAATAAAAAACATAAATTATTTTAATTTATCAATCTAATTAAATTTATAATATTTATGGATTAAATGAAAATAATATTTTAATATAAAATAAACATAGTACATAGTAATAAAAATGAAAACAATTAAACAACCTTGGAATTACATTTAGGTTAAAGGTGAGGGGAAAAGTGTATAAAAGACTCAAAATAGTGAAAAAGGATCTGAAATGATATTATACCAATACGTAAAGGCTTACAATGCATTTTTTAAATATGGATACCTTTAGCGTTCGACTAGTCATAGGTACAGGCTAATTTTGTAGTTCACTGTGAAATAAATTATACTACTAGTACTAGTTTGTCAGTAATTAATACATTAATTGTTGAACGCTAGTATCAGTACTCCAACAATTGAAATTGAATAGTACTCCATAAAAATATATACCATCATTACACACCTCGTTACATCTACACAATATACACTCAATTAAAATACTAGTACTATACATAAAATATGTGTAGAAAAGCAACAGCAAAATCCGTCGTCTAATAGACGAAACCCCCGACCACTTTCCTCACCAATTTGGCCACATCCTTCACCGGACTCCTCCCCTGCGTCACCATCCCATCATTCCCGGCGAGCACACGGTACTTATCCCTCCGCGTGAAGTTAGTGCACTCAAACCCCAGCGTGGCCGCCAGAATCCTCTGCACGTAATTCGCCACGTCGTGAGGGCTCCTTCCCGCCGAGCAAGTCTCCTCCGCCGGCAGCTGGTTAAGGAACGTTACCTCGTAAACTGGCCTCGGGTTCATGAAGAAGAAGATCGGGTCCATCCCCTTCCACCCCCTCGCCGTCGTCGCGTGGAACAGCCCCACCCTATAATTCATCGCCACCGGCACGATCCGGTCCGTCAGCTCCGCGAACAGCCCGCTGAACCGGAGTAGGAACGGCTCCCGGCACGTCGTCCCCTCGGGGCACACCACGAGGTCGCCTCTCTCCAGCTCTCGCTTTATGTTCTCCGCGTCCACGTCGCGGATCCGGGTCAGCCGGACGGTGGGGATCGGGGAGAGGATCTCCGATAACCGGGAGATTGAATACGTCACCGCCGGAATCCGGCGATGGAGGACGGCGGAGAGGACTACTGGGTCCATTAGAGTCCGGTGGGTGCAGACGAATAGGACCCCGGAGTTGGAATCTGAGGCTGGCGGGGGAGGGGTGCCTTTCACCACCACCCTTCCCCCGAAGATGGGGGCCACTCTTGGGATGGCCCACATTGGTAGGGTTAGGCCCACCGAGATCCGGACGGCCGCTAGGAGGATCCCTAGAGGGATCCATACGAGGATTAGGAGGGCAGCCCCGGGCGTCGGTCGCTTTGCAAGGCGACCGTCGTGGAAGATCACTGGCATAGGGCGGAGGATATGTTTTGCACCACTCACATTTGGAAATGGTGGATGGCATTGTTTCTATAATTGCAAACAAAACCCTAATTAAAAACATGGAGATTAATTTATTGAATGTGTAACTAGAGATATTTGTCAAAGACCTACGATATAGTAGATGTGAACTAAATATAGTTGACATACGTATGTTATGCCTTCTGTTGACATGCAATGTCTACATGTTGACATCTATAATATAGGTTATTGACATAGTTATCAGTTATCAATTTAAAAAAAATATTAATCTAACAGAATCCAAGGATATACATAAATTACCTGACACAAAGGAAGAAAATATGGACCCGAACCACAACCAAGTCTCCCTAGTCCCACACTAGGTCGACCACAGTTGTCGCCAAACAACTCGGCCACATCCTCCGCAATCGAATCAAAATCACGCTTCAAAAAACCGGTGGCGAGGCCAAACCGGTTAACCGAGAGCTGGGTTCCGATAACCTCATCGGCCCTCAAATGATCCATGGCGAACATCTCGACCATGACGCTCGGCATTTTACTCACCACGACTCGCCTATCTCCGCCGCTGAAAACACTCCACGCCTCCATATTCAAATCATCAAAGAAGAACTTAGGCAAAACCGCTCTAGTCACGGATTGAATCTCCTGAAAACGGACCCCGGCCGTCGCCACAAACACGGTGAGCTTGAGCCCCTCATCGCCCCTCCCACACGCCTCGAGAAGGCGAACGAGGGGCCACAGCATTAGCAGCAGCGCGAAACGAACGAGGCCCGAGGCCTCGAATGCGACTAGCATGAAATAGGAGAACACATTAGGGTCCTTCAAAAGGGTGCCCTCAAGCTCCGAAACAACACTCCTCATTATTCTTAGGATTAATTATCGATGTTACAAATAGATTTAGTTTATGAATATGAATGTGGAGATGCAATTAGAATATATGGGAGGTGAAGGTAGGTGCGACTATAACCGTGGTCTGATTTATGAATTCTTGAATTAGGTGGATTATCCATTTTTACATTGAATGCGACTGTGTGACACGTTAATTAACTTGTAATTAAAGATGATTTGATCACTTAACCTCAACAACTTAAATGGCCGCAATTTTAGTAGATCGATCAATTTTATTCAAGTCTCCGTGTTTCCACCTAAATTTTTGAATCAGGAGAAGGGATTTACCCAAATTATAATGATTCATTATTGCAAGTTTGGAACAATTTGATGTTTCAAATCTATTGATTCAGAAATATATACATATATACACAATGTTTCTTCTTTGCTCTCACAACTGCTTTTGAATATGTTTTTTTTTTAAGTTTTGGAGCCTAATTTATTGGTCGAAATTATTTGTTAGCTAGATTTGCATGTGCCGTGAGCGGCTGCTGTATGTCAATTTTATTGTTGTTTTTGTATGGATAGGTCCTCCCTCCCTATACTATAGCTCTATCTCTTTGGGATTATACAATTCTACTTTATAGTTTAGTCTTTAGTAGGGTATTCAGTATTTTTTAAAAGAATACAATAAAATTGAGCTCTATCACTCTTTGGATTATTTTTATATTCAATTATGCTTTAGTAGGGTATTCAGCATTGTTTAAAAGAAGACAATAAAAATGAGGCCATAAATTTTGTCACCCTATCATTTAATCAGACGTGTAACTTGCTACAGGAATTTAATTACGAGGAACGTAAAATTATGGTTTCACAAGTGAATTAATGTTTGTATTAAGATGCAGGCCACATTAATCGATATTCTGATAATTAATTGGAACGTATGTTCAAGCCTTTAAGGTAAATGCAAATAATCTATATCTATATATAAATAATCCCGCCGCCCATAAAAATGTTACACTTGTCAATGACGGAGCCCGAAATTCATATCCGTGGATTCGAATAGAACAAGACAATAAATATAATATCTAAATGAGTTCTTTTTTAACAAAAGCATATAAAATATAAAAATCAATATCTTATGTTGTGCAAGATAGTTGGCTTCTATGACTATTCATATTCTAAAAATAACTTAAATTTATTTCGTAATATATATTCTCTACTAATACGAAATCGAATGTTCATATCAAAACTATGAATAGACTTTTTTTAATCCATGATCGGCTATAATTTTTCTTACATCAATTTCAATCTCGTTGGAATTGTTATCAACTATACCACATGATTTCCCAATTATTGTGGTTCTTGTTCGGCACTAAAAAGATTAATAGAAACTAAGAGGTTTTCCAATTTTAACCTATTAGTCTCCTAAACTTAAAATATAAAGTCTATGGGGTACGTTAAAATGCTAACTTTTCTTATATTGCTAACTTGTTAACTCATCAACGCAGTGTATTAAAAATATCAACACATATTTGTGTTGATATTTTATAAACTGTGTTGACATTTAAATATTAATGTCAACACAATGTATTAAAATATCAACTTAAGTATATCAACTTAAGTTTATATTGACATTGTAGCATCATCATATTGACATTTTTAATACATTGCATTGATGAATTAACAAGTTAGCAATTTAAGAAAAATTAGCAATAAATCACACCCCTAATAAAGTCTATTGTATCAACTAAAACCAAGCTTAACCACCCACTTACTAATAAAGTCTATTGTATCAACTAAAACCAAGCTTAACCACCCACTTAATTTTAGAGTTTCAATCATCTCAGACTCTCAGTAACTAATTCAAAGTTCAAAAATCAAGCATAAGATATAATAGAATTGTGTCATCTTGGGCAAACTAAAAAAAAAAAGTGTGTTATCTTACTTAATAATATACTCTCACCGTCCCATAAAATATGTGACACTTGTAAGATGACACGAGATTTTAGAATGTTTTGTTTTGTGTGTTAGGTGAAAAGAGAAAATATAATATTTATATTATTGTGAGAGAACTTTTTTCTAAAAATGGAAATGTGACATCTTTAGTGGGACAAACTAAAAAAGAAAGTGAGACATCTTTTATGGGACGGGGTGAGTACATTTTCTTTGTCCACTTAACACACACACCGATGAAGCCACACTGGGGCCTGGAGCCCCCCCCCCCCCCCCCCCCCCAACTATTCAAATTTATACTATTATATACTCCCTTCGTCCCACAAGAATATGCACTTTTTCCTTTTTAGTCCGTCCCACAAGAATATGAACTTTTTAATTTTGGAAAGTCTTTTCTCTCTAGTGAGATGGAACTCAATCTCCACTAATAATACTTTAGTTACTTTTTCTCTTTACATCTCTCTTACTTTACCAATTTTGCATTAAAATTCGTGCCGAACCCAAAGTGCATATTTTTTCGGAACGGAGTATATAGATATAAGCAACATGTGTAGTGGATGGCATAGTTGCTTTGACTTTCAGTCCCTTTAATCCATGCCCTGCCCTGCCTTCGACTCATGCCTTTTCTCAACGTGTGTTCTGTTATTTAGCCTGCTACAAATATTGTTTAACTAATTTCACTCACACTTTTAACATACTTTTCAACGTGCGTTCTCTTTATTTTGCCCTACTTCAAATATTGTTTTATTAATTTCACTCACACTTTTCGCATACTTCGCCAACCAAAAGTCTTTCTCTTTAGTACATTACCAATTATATTTATTTATAAAATTAGTTATTATTCCATTTTTTAGTTTTTGATTATTATCATATACAAATATATCAAATAGTACTAATTAATAGCTTTGTTACGTACACTAAAATTATTTATAATGTTAGTTATTGTTTGTGGATCTTTCAATTTTGATTATCTAAAAAAATGTATTGTTGTTTTAACATTTGTATATATGATGGTTAAATAACTGTATCATATAAAATTAATAAAATTTAGTTTAATACAATGCTATTTATTAATAGCTTTTTAAAAAAATTAATTATAGATATTCAAAGAAGTGATATTTATAGTTTATTAATAGCAATTTTGATGGTTCAATAGCCTCTTTACCAACATCGTAGTATGCTTTTTCGATATTGAAGTTGCTTTTAACGATGTCATCACATATATCACTATTTTCTACGACTTTAATTCTAATTATTTTGCTCTAATAATCATATTTATCTCGCAGGATTCTTCAGCTAGAAGTTGCAATATTAATGCCAACGCTGAAAAATATCTAACAATAAATAGTGTTTTGGGCCTCCAGTGCAAATTTTCTGGCTTCGTCACTGAACACACAAAACGTATATTCTAAAATATACCCCCTCCGTCCCATTATAAGTGGAGCACTTATATTCCGACATGAGATTTTATAAAGTATTGTTTTATAAGTTAAGTGAAAAGAATAAAGTAAGTTAGATAAATAGTGTTTTGGGCCCCCAGTGCAAATTTTCTAGCTTTGTCACTGAACACACAAAATGTATATCCTAAAATATACCCCCTCCGTCCCACTCTAAGTGGAGCACTTGTATTTCGACATGAGATTTTATGTAGTATTGTTTTATGAGTTAAGTGAAGAGAATAAAGTAAAAGAGAGGAAAAAGTAGAGAGACTAATGTTTCTATTTTTAGAAATGTGCTATTTAGAGTGGGATATTCCAAAAAGGAAAATAGTTCACTTAGAGTGGGACGAATGGAGTACTGTTTTCTCTATCTATTTAACACGCAAAACAAATCTCCTAAATTCCTGTGTTATTACTTTAAGTTTAAGTGTGTCCTAAATTCCTGTGTTATTACTTTAAGTTTAAGTGTGTCATCTATTAATCTATCATAAAACAGAAAGAAGTAGTATAATTTTATTTGTTAAACAAAGATCGGGCTAGTATTTGTTGGGCATTAGCAATATATTGAATGGACAAAAAACATTCCTAAAAAACATGACATTAGTCTGCCACAGGCCCACAAGCAGCATTACATTTTTTCTTTTATTGAATTTAAATACATCAACTTTGAGATTTCCTTATTTTTCTTCGACGAACCATTTCAATCAAAATGAAATTGTTTTGTGAATTGTTAGTTTCACACTTTTTTAAATTGTACTATCGTTTATTGTTTTTCAGACAACTCTTTTTTTTTTTAATTAAGTTGAAGTGTTGAACTACGTCTAATGCCATTAATGAATAAACTTTTTATGAGATATTTTTTATTTTTGTCATTCAAATTGCTTTTGGTTGGGATCATGATTATTTTTATATTTATATACTACTCTATTTGTCCTAATTAAGTTGATATAAAACTTTTAGACATTGAGATTAATAAATTGTGTTCAAAAATAGGAGAGAAGAATAAAGTAGAAAGATAAATAGAGGGTAAGGTAGGTGATGGAATAAAGTAAGGGTGATGTGATGTTTTGTTCTTTTGTTATAAAAGGAAATGACTCAACCTAATTGGGACATCCTAAAAAGGAATACGACTCAACATAGTTGAAACGTATAGAATATTAATTACTAATGCTTAAGTTTTTGATTTAACATGATTAGTCGAACACTATTTATAATACTCCCTCCGTCACATAGAAATAAGTGATTGGGGTTGACACGAGTTTTAACGTGTAATTGGTGAAGTAAAGAGAGAAGGAGAAAAAGTAGTTGAAATTGTATAGTGGATAGTGGAGTCCGTATATAATAAAGTAAAAGATAAGGAGACAAAAGGTTGCTATAAATGGATTTGGACTATTTGTATGAGACGAATGTAAAAGGAAATATGACCTATGGACATAAGAGCATCCTCATCCGTGCTCTTAAATAAGAGCACGGAGGTGGGCCCAGACCCACTTTTACTCCTTGTCCTTAGACAAGAGCACAACACCCACATCCGTGCTCTTCCGCAAGGACAAGCTCAAAGGTTCCACCATTATATTATTCAATTTAAATACTTCAATTACTAAAAACATTTCTACAATATAAAAATACATTAAAAAAAATAAAAGTTACATAATTAAAATCCTAAAAAATAAAATTTACATAAATAAAATCCTAAAAAATAAAAATACATAAATAAAATCCTAAAAATTACATAATTTTTAATGTTGAAGTGGGAGTATTTATAGATGAAAATGTGAATTTTGGGGAAAAAAATTGAAAAATAATTAAAAGTGTGTAGAAATCGGATATTCCCTCCGTCCCAGAAAGATTGTCCCAGTTCATTTTTTGCACTCGTTTTACAAAATTAATAATAAATAGGTAAAGTTGAAAGAGAGTAAAATAAGAGAAAGAATAATGTATATAAGACTATTCTCTACATTATTCTCTATTTTACTTTACTCTCTCTCTCTACTTTAACTATTTATTATTATTTTTGCAAAATGAGTATGAAAAAGGAAATGAGACAATCTTTCTGGGACGGAGAGAGTATAATTTATTGGGAAGTGAGAAAATATTTTTATTTATTTAAAAATAATTTTTTAAATTAAATTTGAATTTTAAAAAAAGAATAAAAAAAAGAATTTTCAATGGCTAAGTCGTTGACCAATCACAGCCCGCCACGTCGAGCTGCTCAGCGGCACGGACGTGCTCTTAGCTAAGAGCACCGCCCTACCGCTGGCAAGGACGGACAAGCTACATTGGCGGACGAGCGGTGTCCCTGCCGCTGGCATGGACAGACGGGGCACCAATGTGGATGCTCTAGGAGAGTAATTTTTTTTCTCATTAACAATCATACCTTAACAAACTTGAGCATTACATATCTATATCTAACACCACTAACACTAACAAATGATCTTTAATCATCATAGCAATAATATTTTGTCAATAATAAGTACTCCCCCATCCGCGAATAGGAATTCTGTTTTTTCATTTTGGTCCGTCCACGAATAAGAGTCTCAATTCACTTTGACTATAAATAGTAATAAGGTCTCACATTCCACTAACTCATTTCATTTAAAACTAATATATACAAGTGAGACCTATATTCCACTATCTTTTTCCACCAACATTTCTTAAAATCCGTATTGCCAAGAAATGAGACTCCTAATGGCGGACGGAGAGAGTATATATCATGTTCAGATAAGAAACTATAGTATATAAAAAAATGATACGGTAGTACATTATTTTTGGTGTTTTTTGAGCATGTTTTGTAACAGTGGAGGTTGAAGGCGTAGTGGTCATTCGCGGCCTCCAAATTTATATACAAATACAATTAAAGACGCCAAATATGCAAAAATAGCGAGTGCAGCAATCAATGATCGGCGGCTTCTCGTAATATTCCATAAGCAACAGAGAAGAAAAGCTCGAGATCGGGTGGCTGGAAATACCCCTCTTTTGGAGGCAAAATGCGATGCTGCACTCTCTTCTTCCTCGGCGGAGGCGGCGGGTGGCTCATTGTCGCCGGAATCCTGCGCCGCTCTTGCCGTGGGGTCTCCATACAATACAATTGTGTGATTGATATATTAAGAAGCATTAGGAGGCATCTTTATTTATAGATAAGTGAGAGTCATAATGTGGATAATTTGGAACTTCATCCACACTGACCTCATCAACAATCTTGCTCAGGAAGTTGAGTGCATCCACAAACTTGCTTCACAATCTTTGTTTTATTTTATTGTTTTTTATATCTACTACACCATTTTAAAGGGTAAACAAGTAATTCCCACTTTCTGTTGAGAATGAAATTCACCAAATAGTGATTGCGGTTGGTTGATTTCATTTTGATTTAGATTGAGAGTAATTTTGAAGTAGGTAGAAAGTGATTCAAAAAATATTATGCTGAAATTCGACAATTTCTGTTTTATAACGTTTAATCATCAGTTGCCAAGTTCATTCATTGGACTAGAATGTTACCGCTAGTTATGGAACAATAAATGAATCTAATGTAACCTATCTAATCATACTTAGAGCACTATTTCGAATCTTGCAAAGAAGAAAATGGCAACACTCATATATGAAGATGCAGAAAAACTCTGTAAATCCAGAAAAAAAAGAAGCCAACTACTATTATTATAAGCTCAAGGATGATAGGTATGCAGAAAACTCATAAATCTGATGAAAGGAAATGTAACTTGATAGCTACTCAGTGAGCCTACATATATTGCTCTGTAATATGGTTGCAGAGGAAATCGAGCGAAACAAAACATTGTCGTTTCCGTTTAAGCCTACACCACGGGCCTTCTCCAATGTCTTTATGCCAACTCCACGCCATTTTGTTGCTTTCCACCCACGAGTTTCCTGATAGAAGAAGAAGAAGAAGACAATAAGGCATTATCAACAAACGAGCATTGATAAACTGTTATCAAAAGTGGATGTTGAATTTATAAACTAGTATAGGTGATTAATGCCTAGCTTCTAACAAGCAGAAGCCTGCACGAACAGCGACCCGTGATATCGCCTTTACCAGTTTCGAGCTGAGTTCAATCAGCGGGCCTCCAAGAAGAGAGTGCGTATATGATGCGCCCTTTCCACCCTTGCAACATCCAGTGGCCGTCTTCGTCGATCACAAAATCCTTGTGGTAGGACGCCTTGACCTCTTTTTTAGCCATTTTCACTATCTCCCTATCCAGCGGAAGCTGCACGAATCCGGCTCTAGTGTTCCGGATCTGCCATTGCTTGTAAGTCTCTGGTCTATCGATCCTATCAGCTCCTTCACAAGATAGTACGTTCGCAACGCCTTGTCCAAACACTGTCTTCTCAAGAACCATCCTCTCATGAACCTCTCGGGGAATAATAGAGTCGAGCATGTCAAAAAGGGACGAGAAATGAAACATCGCCTCCCGGAATCTTGTAATGAAGAAAGGGACACCATACGAGCCATTCACAGACCCCTGGACGAAAACGGCAGGATTCATCTTCCTGATAAGGTTTAGAACAATATTTCTCGGGCTATTCACGAACACACTCTCATCGAGAAGACTCCTGAATCTGTTAATACAGCTTACCACAAGCAACTCGTCTTTCTTTATCACAAGATCACCAAGTTTTATCGTTTCCCATTTCTTAGCAATCGCGTTGAACTCAAACGGAATTCCAAAAGTGTCAGCATAACTAGACAAACGCCTCCCGGTCTCTTCAACCCTTGCTGATGGCCGGAAACCTGGACACGGAAGATCAATGCCAGTGATACGAAGCTTTGGGGGCCCACCGGGTCGAGTAGATAGACATTGCATAAAGCTAGGCCATTGGAAACCATAGAGAATGCCAAAATCGACAATGTGGAGCTTCGTGACTTTCTCAGAAACATTCATGATGGTTTTATTAGCAAAGAAATTAGATATCGTCCGATATGGACAGGTAGCAATTAGTATATGATAGGCCTTGAGGATGTCAGCAGCCGAGGTAGGGAACGTAGGAGCATGAGCATATGTGAGATCTCCATATCCAGCCATGCGTGCCTCGAGGCCATCAGCAAAGTAAAAGGCAAGTCTCTGCATCCCATCCCCAGACGGAGTAGCATGTTGTCGAATCTGCTTCAGGTAATCATTTGCTGTCCTACGGTCATCAACTGCAACGGCTTGTGCAAAAGGTTCAGTAAGGTTCTCAAATCAACCACACTTTTCCTTCCTCCTTTTTTCTTGCTCCTACCCTCTGAATGATCCTCTTGTGGAGTGCTTTTAGTTACTCCACTCAATTCTTTACGTAGCGCAGATTCGTTCTTTCCTCCACTGGACAGAAGAACCATATCAAACATTTCATCACTCACATCAGTATCGGAAGAAATGGCTGGCTGCTTGCTGCTCCTTTCCTCTAAGGCCTCATGATGGGGATTCTTCTTCCCCCTTGGTATATCAGGGGTCTCTCTCGACTCATCATTATTCATACTCATAATCAAGTTGCTGCCACAGTCAAGAAATTTATTCGCTTCTTCAGCTCCCTTCATGAATTGCATAGCCGACTCTTGCTCGCTGAACACATCAGAGATTTTGAGAGGGCTAACAGGTGACCTAAAGGGCCCATCGGCTAAGGTAGCATTGCTAGACGATGCAACGTACAATGACCGACAAGTCGAGTGTGGATCATTGACAGTAATATTATGTCCATTATAAAACCAATCAGGATAAAACGACTCTACATCACTAGGATCATAAAGACTACCTCTTGATTCATCAGGAAACGTGCTTTCGACACCCTGATCCGGATTGGGAGCCTGCTGATTACCGCTCAAAGCAGGACACTGCTCTCCGAGAACCTCATAGAACGACTGTTCTGCAGCTTGAAGAGCAGCAGACTCTTGAAACATGCAAGTTTCATCTTCCACTTCCTCTTCCATGAGGATGTGGTTTATGAACTTGAGCACATCATCACTAAAATCGGTATCCTCTGGTGACTGCACCCTGGTGTCGAAACTGAACTGGTTCGACATATGGCTAGAATTATCAGTTATGTTCCCATTTGAGAACCCATCACTAATCCTCAGATCATTGATCAAATTTGGCATAGGAAACACATCAAGGGCTTCTTTGTTTGATCTCATTCTTGAATTTGGTCCACTAATACTGCTGAAATTCTTATCCATTACCTACACTCCCAACAACAAATTCAAGACACAAAATTAACTACAAAACTAGAATCATCTAATATGAAATCATAACCTCCTTTAACATATATTACAACATCACTCCTTTTCCTCTTACCACTGCCTGTAACAAATGTCAAGAAAGTTTCAAGACTACAAAATTCACAAAATCAAAGTTCAACCCAGAAAATAAGACCCCCAAACAGTATTAACCGCCAATAAAAATGAAGTTTTAAATTCAACTGAATCAAATTAAAATTGAAGACTTATCATTCAAGGTAAATGAAATCTTGATTTCAAGTATACTAACTAAAGAAAACCCAGGGAATAAGAAGCTTATAAAGAACAGATAAAACTTTCAAAAACCTTGGACTTGCATTAACCAAAACCAGAAATTCAAAATCCTAAACCTGAAAAGGACCTACTTGACATTTATATATAAGCATAACTATATACACACGTGATCTCCGAGATGTTAGAAATAACATAACTAAAGAAGTAATAACTACAAATAAGTGAGGACATACCTTCCAAGAACCAGAGAAGACTGAGAGAGAGATGGTCTTTGAGAGAGAATAAGCTAAAATGCAGAAAATGGGTCTGCCCTTTGTGTACTATTCCATGGTGTAATAGTACTATAAATAATAACGTAAATAAGGAGCATACACTATAGAGTGCAAGCTGGTGACGTAGCCATTGATGACGTAGCCAGAATTCTAACGATGGAGGGCACATATTATTGTTAAAATTGTGAAGTATTTATGTAGATGACAACAAAAGATAGAGATTAGCAATGGAAACTACGTCCAATAAAAATATAAACATATCATACACAAATTAAGACAAAATTAATAAAGTAAGAAAGAGGAAGAGAAGGATATTTAAATTAGTGATTTAATGATGGTATACTTAAATTAACTGATATGATACTTAAAGTAAGAAAGAGGAAGAGAAGGATACCTAAATTAACTGATATGATCTTTCAAATGATAAGAAACGTTCTTGTCAATATGCTATAGAGGGAATACATAAATATGGAACCATTCTTCATGTCTGAGGATCATAACCCTAGTTATATTTACGGAAAATATAAAATCCTTTATTTTCTATTTAATCCATCAACAAATAAAAAATTTCATGTGTGATTAAATACACTTTAGCTCAAACTTAATTTTTAATGGATCAGTTGTGTTGGGCACTTGAAAGATAGTCATAGACATTGTATTAGTCACGTGTAAGCCCAAAATTCTAATAATCTCTCGTTTGGGCAACGCGTGAAACCAATTAATAAATATATACAAATCGAATAAGCGCTCAAAATATGCTATCACGTAGTGTTTTCCCGAACGATCTTAATATTAACTATATCAGCATCGGACTAGAGATGCCCAAGGTTTACGGTTTGGGCGGTTAACCACAAACCGTGAGATTTAACTGGAACCAAAACCATCACTTTTGGAATCGTGAGTCGGTTCAGGTTCCAAAATTTGGAATTGGAACTGTGTCAGAACCGCGAAAAACTGCAGGAAAACCGTGAAACCGAGCCGGAACCGCAAATATAATCAACAACATATCAATTATGGAGTGAAGTGTGTAATTAAATACAAGGTAGGCATACATGCCTATTTTCAGCCGGTCCTACCAAATTCTTAGTGAGATCAAACCAAAACCAAAACCAAAACCAAAACAAATTAGCACAAATAATGGAAAACACATAATACTTTATTTATGCAGATTTTTCTGGATAACAAATAAAGTAGCTAAAACATATTGAGAATATATGTTGCAATATTTAATGTATCTCCCAAAGTGATCGTGGCAATAAGGAATGAGAAAACATGCTCAATACCATACCTTTTAGAGTATTATTTTCAGTCTTTCAGCTACACCGTTCATGATAGACGACTCCGATATGGTGAACTGAGGGACGATCACACACTCTTTCAAATAGAAAGTAAAGGGTCATTGGCGTTGTTCACCTGAGCCATCATTTCTACCGTAGTATTCGCTACCACTGTCATATTTGACTCTCTTAATGCTTTTGTTGAGTTGAAGTCCAACTTCGCCTTGAGTATTTTGAACTTGTCTATAGCGTCAGACTTTTCATAAATTAAATATAGTTACCATATCAAGAACAGTGGTCTATGAATGATACAAAATATTGTTGACCATTCCAAATAGGAGAAGTGAATGGACCACAAATTCTTGTATGTATCAATTTTAAGACATTTGTAGCTCTATTGATACCTAACTTTTTATATTTGATCTACTTTTAAATAAAAAGGTAACATCTCAAGGTAACAAGCAAAACGTTCACATAAAGTGTTTGGAGAATAATATGAACTTGTAAATGACAACCTCTTTATAGTGATCAAACATTAACATTGTGTATCACACTACTTCCACAGTGTTTATCACCACGTATATGTGTGTATCTCGTGCCAAATATTAATTTTCCTTTCAGCCAACTAATATCAGACACACATCATCATCCTAACATTCACAATAAACAAGTCTAGACAAGAAATGTCACTTTGGCGACATCTTGCTTCAACAAGTGTATTTTGAATATAAGTAAAACTATAGGAACATGAGATACCACCAAAAAATTTGAATTTAAAAATTTAATACCGAATATAGACACTCGCCAATGAGTCAATGGGTTTCATGTTCCTTGCGAACTCAGCGAGTCGCTAAATCTTGACGGGCCGGCCACTCAAGTACCTCGCCAGCAAGCCATCGGGTTCATGTTCCCTGTGAACTCAACAAGTATCTAGTAAATCGGTGATTTTGCATAACGAAACAGTTCAAAAATTTTAACTAAAAACCCACAAAATTGATTTTCTCATATGTAAAACAAACAATTACGAATCATTTAAAGTCAAAACCAAACCAAGTTCATTCAAGAAAAATAATAAAGTATCATCAACAAAACCCTAATTTATGACGCATTCATAAGAACATCAAGAACACTAAACATTAATCACCGAACAAGAATATACATCTTGCCTCATAATGCCTAACTGAATAGGTTAGCCACAACAAAATAATTAAGGAAACGAAAAAACGTTAAACAACGAATGGATTCTCAATTCATATCAAAACTAATCTCAGCTTCATTCTTAATTCATAATGCCTAACTAAATTGGTTAGCCACAACAAAACTGAGACATTTATTCCAGTCTCAATCATGATTAAAGCAAATAAAAAACTTTAGAAAAAGAACAACAATGAATTAATTGACAATTCATCAACGTACATATTCACAATGAACTCACGCGGACCATTTCTATCCACAATCATATACATTCAAAATAATTAAAAGTGGTGGCCGTATGTATACCTTAATTGGAAAATACTCCAATATCGCAAAACCCTAATTCCGTAATAAAAAGGACTATAGTTGAAACTTGAAAGTGAGGGTTTGCCAATAATGCAATCTAGCTCTCATTTTCTTTTCTTAGATTGTGTCGTAGATAATTTTCTAAATTATTCAATCGTTGTTTATTTGTGGAACAAGAATATGTGTGTGTGTCGACATCAATTTCTATTTCTATTTCTAAATGGGGTACGGATTTCCTTAAAAAGCGAAGGCTAGTAGTTGGTGGTGGAAATCTTGAATATTTTTACAATATAGTTATCGGATTAATTATGATTTGGTATCTGATATTTGGAATATCATTTTGGTTTTCTCTATCTTTATTTGTTTTATGCAACTTTATGAAAATTATGGCTAAAATCACAAAGTCTAAACAAATTTTAGGCTAGTTGTATTTTCCAAAATTCAAATAATAAATTATGAAATTTCAAATTTTTTAATAATACAATAAAAAAAAATGGAGCAAATATGATGTTGAGTTATCACATATGTAAAACACAGTTTTGATAAGTGGTTGTCCAAGCATGTATTGATAAAATGACATGAACATTGTTACAAGCATGTATTAACGACAACAATAAAATGACATGAACAACTAAACTGCATTATTCTTCAGTTTGAGAAATTAAAAGATACTCTTTCTGTCTCATAAGAGTATGCACTTATGGTTGGGCATGAATTTTAATGCACAATTAGTAAAATAAGATAGAGATAGAAAAAAAATTAAAGTATTGTTAGTGGAGAATGGGTCATACCTCATTAGAGGAAAAATAGTTTCTAAAATTAGAAAGTGCACACTATTGTCGGATGGACTAAAAAAGAAAGAGTGCATATTCTTATAGGACTAAGGGAGTAATTTTTTTCGTTTCTACTCATTCCCAATTCCCTATTTTTCTCTCTCTAACCATACACATTGGAAAAATCAATACGATGTTGATGTAATTTTTTGAATCAAAATCTTAAGAACTCAATGAGGTAATTGTCTTAACGCAATAACGTCCATTTGAGCAAGTAGTTTATAGGTAAGTCTGTAGCTCAAGAAGAGTACGCAAAAGTCATAGGAAGTTTTATGTTTCTCACAAACTATATTCAACAAGATCTTGCTTGTCCAGACTCCAGTACACAAGTTGGGCTGATTTACGAGCAATCCAAGTAATGAACATTGGAAAGCTCTGTGTAGAGTGTTATGATACTTGAAATATACTACTCCCTCGGTTCCATTAATGTTGGAGCATTTCTATTAGGCACATAGATTAAGGAATTGAGAATATGAATATAATAAATTAGAGAAGTAAGAATATAGTAAAAGAATGAACAATTAGGAGAGAGTAAGTGTGTTGTAATTTTCCAAAAAAAAAAAAACGACCCAACTCTAATGTAACGATCCAAAAAGGAATATGATCCACACTAATGGAACACATGGAGTTTTAAACTTTGGGATACATTACACGATCCCACTTGAAGGTTACTACGACATAAATTGGATCTCTAATTCATTTTAAATCATTTTTGACAATTATAGATTCATTAATGACATGTGTCTATTTAGCGCTAGATCTTTAAATCATTTGGACCAAATTATATCTTAATTAGCACATAAGATATTATTATTATTAGAATATATCCTTATTAATGACCTTTTAGAACACGATACAAATTTGGTTACAAATTTTGTATTAGTTAACATATGAAATATGGTTATTATTGATATACATCCTTATTGATACGATATTTCAGCTATGCTAAATAAAGGGTCGTTGAGTACAAACTCATCCAACATCAGGAGTTTGAGAGAAGTTGGAAGGTGTGTATAATTCATGTCCAACCTCAATTAGTTTGGAGTCTTTTGGAAGTGATTCAAAAAACAAATTCGTACGGGTTTGATCCAAAACGGACAATATCAAACGTCTGTTGTAGTCGACAATCCGAACAAGTGGTACCAGAGCCAGGTTGACTCGATTGTGTTTGTCTATTCCCGATGTGATCTGGTTTAAGACCTTTTGAAAGTGACCCAACAATAAATTCATACAAACTTGATTCAAAATGGATAATATCGAACATTTGTTGTAATCAGATGAACCGAACAAGTGTATACAGAACTCTAACTAATAAAGCTCTAAAATATTTCTAGTATTAATGGACGGCCCAGTATTTCACATTCATTATGTTGGGAAACAGCAATATAGCCATCTCGTCCAATTTGCTATACGACATAATATGCCCCTTTTCATTTGTCACTTTCTTCCTCGAAAATGCACAAAATATCATGGCATTTAACTCACCAAATTATCATTATGTAGATTCATTGGTAACATAAATATCATGGCATCTAACTCACCAAATTATCCTTATGTAGATTCATTGGTAATAAGGCTCAAACGTACTGCTTGTGTGAACCGCTATATAGTAGATGTCAATCCGATCAGAGTAGTGAGTTTCAGGCCAACTTACTCGGATTACGAGTTAATTGGGTTCTAGCAAATATGGTAATGATTTTTATCGGGTTATAAAAACTCATTCCTAATTCTAAAAGTTCAGGTTTTGGACTAGTTCAACATGTTAATCAAGTTGCTACCGATAAAATTACATGTGATTAATCTCATACATAAGGCTAACATTAATTAGAATTGACAATTATGATATGTCATTGCATACAACTAGAACCATGACTATCATCTCGCGAAGATAATTAGAGTGTTAGTGTTGCGTTGTCTTGTCGTTCAATTTCAATAACTTCTTTAAGTTTTTGGTTTCGTTATTGGTGAAATGTTCCTGAGATGCAATCTAATCTTAACATTATACACGTGAATCAAGATATATTGTTACCGGTCTAGCTTTTTAAAAAATAACAAAATAAAAAATAAAATTAATTATACATTTAATCACAAGTAACCATGACAACTAAAGAGTCCAATAATATTTCCATTCATCACGCAAATATCAGATCTAGTTCAGTTATTAAATTCTGATAGCATCCAGCTCAAATAAGTACTTCATTCTTTACTTTTTGGGAGTAAACTTAATAATATTCCATGAAAGTAAAATAACATTTTCAGATTAAAAGTGTGTTTGAGGTAATGACAAATTAAGTTTGGATAGTAAAAGTTAGTAAATCAGGTTAGTATATTGAATTCTTGTAGGTTTATTGTCTTAAAAAACAAACATGAAAAAAATGTTGGAAAAAAAGAGTACACTGATTTATGTTTAAAAACCGTTTTATTACAAGAATTATTTACAAAAGAAACAGTCTAATGTCTAATGAGAGTCCATAAGATACAGGACAACAAATCAGTGTGTAAGAATACAGAATCAATGAAACTGAAAACGACACATTTTTACAACTTCATTGTTACAGTTAAATCCTAGAACAACATTTTACAAGCAGCAATCATCATTTTTGGATCCTTCAAGCTCCAACGATCCCCTCGCGAGAATCAAGGTAAAAAGGGTCCACTGGGTGCTTACCGTGTTGTCTCGACTGATTCTGTGACCAATAAGAATGTGCAGATAACACGCGGTCCAACAGCTCTTGCGGCACGGGCTCTCCCCGTCTCTGCTGAGAGGAAATGCTGGCTGTATGGACCAGTGTCTTCCATTTATCCTGTATTAACCAAACAAAGAAAGAAATGTAATTATTTCATTTTGCTTGATTTTAGTAGTTGTATGAATCTAGGCCAGCATAAATGTGACAACATCCCATGTGAAAGAATATGCATGAGATTTAGTAGCAATTGTATATGCCTAAACCATGTGATGTACAGAATATGTAATGCAAACAAAAAGAAAAAAATCACAAATCATAAAAGCCAAAAAAGTAAGCTTATCATAATGGAAGGTAACATTCAATGTTACTGAACATTCAAGTGTGAGGGATGAATTTTGGCACCTTCAAGTCGACGTATGTTCTATGATCAGCATCCTCAAAAGCGCGCATTTTAACATCCCGCCACCTGAAGACAAAACAGGAAGTTGAAGAGCGTTACTGGACTGATGTTGAAGGATAAGATCTGCAAGCAGAACCACACAAATTACTCGATAATCCTTGTTCTATACGATCCTTTTACCTTCCAGTTCCCAGCGTTTCAACAGCTTCAACTAGTGCTTCCACTTCTGTCACGGAGAAGGGTCTCCTAGTTCTACGCTGTGAAATCTCACTGCGTTTAGGTTTCAAATTCGCAGGAACTACAGCAAGAGCCTCCACATTCGTTGAAGGGACGGGTATCAATGCCTTGGAGTTGAGAACGGCTCCATCTGTTTGCATATTATCAGGGGTCGTTGGAGACAATATGAATTCATTATTGTCCACATTGTCTGACTTTGTAACAAGCAGAGGGTCCATTGAGGCATTTGACACCCCTGAATGAGCCATTGGGGAGATAGGAGACCTGCCAAAAGTTAAGCAATTCCAATCCTTCATTTCCCATCTGAAATATAAAAGCACAAAGTATTTTAAACAAACAATCAAGAGACAGCAAAACTCCCCTCTGCTGAAGTAGCAGTTGATGAAAAATCACATCTATTATTCCGGTTGGCTACTGGGTAACAGCAGAGGCCTGTAGCTCAGCTAACAACAGTAACACCAAAATAAAATTCTACTATATAACAATACCTAGGCAAGGGTTTATCTGAATCACGTGGCGATAACACAGGAAGTTTCTTCAGAATCTCGGACGGGGAAACATGAGTGAAACTCGGCTCTAAGATGAAACCCAAGTTATCAGGGTTGGCACACTGAGAAATACCAGCTTGCTGCAAAGTTCTTTCGTCATCTCTGACTTTCTTCCCTTGAAAAACTACCCCAACTCGTATTCCACCCCCAAGTATAGCGGCAACTGCATCCACTACAGTCCTCTGAAAAGTAGATGCATACATATGTTAACTACATTCACTAAGCATTACCACTGGTTAATTAATGCTTCAAATTATTGAAATAAGGTCGCATGCCCATGATGAGGGAAGAGGTGTCTGTCTCACACATCGCATAGGTATACCATGTCACATAATAACAGGACTGTGATAAGAAAACACAAACCTTCAGAGAACCAACAGTTGTGGTTTCAGGGACATCAATGTACAGCTCTGGTATCTTGAAGGACTTAATGCTAAATGTCACTGGAGGAAAATTATAACAAATGCCTCTGAGAATTTTTTGCACAAAATAAAATTTTAAAGCTAAATCTCAGCACATAAGAAAAAAATGTACCTTGAGGATCCTTTGCTTTTGTGTGACCTTTAACTGAAGCTCCACTAGCTGC
The DNA here is from genome assembly GCF_023119035.1 of Salvia hispanica. Classification (NCBI taxonomy): domain Eukaryota; kingdom Viridiplantae; phylum Streptophyta; class Magnoliopsida; order Lamiales; family Lamiaceae; genus Salvia; species Salvia hispanica. The sequence continues at coordinate 45,353,121 of NC_062968.1, forward strand.
ATAGTTACAACATCATTAAGAAATCTGGTTATATAGAAATTGTCTAATACGCAATAGCACATAGGAAAAAGGACTATCAAGTTATACCCAAAATATTCATTTCACCTCTCATACCTTTCTCAGGCAAATTGTAGATGCTATCACTACTCTCCTCTCGATCAATTGTAACACCAAAGCTACGATCAAACAATTTCCTTTTCTTGAGGGGTGCTTGTTGACATCTTTCCCGTGTATACATGCTCTTTCTATATCGATAAAATGATTTCATTCCTTCACCTGCAGATAAAACAAAAAAAATTAGGATGGTTATCATATATAAATCAACTGTAATATGTGCTGGTTTCACCATCAATCGCATATAGTCACGCAACTTTTACTTACAAGTGTTATAAAGTTCGTGATCCATCTGCTTGGGAGCTGCTTTCCAGCATTTGGACGCCATCATCTTCCTCATTCTATGGCGTACACTACGAGGTTGAGGCCTCAAGGGCCTACTCTTGGTGCTAGACTTCTTGCACCTAAAAGAATTTTCGTCATCATCTCTAGACCCTAACTTTACATTGTTGTAACTATTCTTCAACAAAGCATCAGGTTTCGAGTCTCTGTACAAGGGGAACTTTACACTACTCTCTGGGTTAGACAGAATATAAGTATTCACATATTCACCGATTGGATCATTTACAGTCGATGTGTTAGCCATTGATAAGTGACCTATCTGATTTTTGTCATCCTGTGATTGCACTTCCGATCCACTTTCCACTTTGCTGTTAAGACTCTCACCAATGCAATTGGAACTTTCAATTTTACATGGACCATTTTCATCCAGACTCTTGTCCTCGGAACTCCCTAGCTTTATATCACAATGGAGTTTCTGTTGGAAATCAGAACTTGCACGTACAGCAGTCTGTTCGACAACCTGATCATTTTCTGCTTGAGGAATACCATTACAGTTGAATAAGAGATTACCCTCCTCAACCGAAATTTTTGGAACAAATGCACTCTCAGCGCAACTTCCATGGTCAAAGCTTTCCGATTTCAGAGCTTTATCGTCTTTCGGCTGCACTTTCTCATTTCTGCCTCTGGAACTGCCAGGCTGGGATTTCACTTCTGCTACATTACTAGAAGCAGAACTTTCATTCTCCAGTAACAACTTGCCAGCTACAGCTGCAAGCAATTCGAAGGCACAGAGTTGGCTGTCCTCAACCGTTTTCTTGCGTGGGCCTCTCTTCTGAGAAGACATACAAAAATTAGGTTCTTGGATACACGGTGAAATATACGGATGGCAGAAAATAGATAATTCAGAAACTTGGTTACCCTAATAGATCTAGGAGCTCTGGGAATAACAGGACCTCGGTAGCCGTTGAATCCATACTCCAGTCTCCTTTTCAGCACCATAACTCAGCAGCAGCGTAATATGGAATTTCAAATGAAATGAAGCTACACTGTAATATCAACCACAATCTTGAATCTACAAAACATCAATCAGAGATATGATTAGTGCACAGCCACAGGAAGTGAGATACAGCAAAAGAGAAAAGAAGAAAACTTTTAAAATGAAGATGATATGATCTCTGACATTCAGAAGCTCCAATAAATGTAGATGACACAAAACCCAATTCAAAACCCTCATATCATCATTAAAAACTAAAGTTTCTTAAAAAGTCAATCCAAACGAAAAAAAAAGGCCTGAATTCCTATGATCCTTCTTCTCCATCGTCACAGGATACAATTAATTCACCAAGTTTCCATTCCACAAAAATGATCAAATTTTGAAATTCATCAGATCCTATTGTTCGATCACGGAGTCTGATCAACGATCAGACAACCTCCAATAACAAAACACACGAAATCAACAAAATGCAAAATCATGGAATTACATTAATCAATTTATGAAAAGTCTCAACTTTCTTCGTTACTTCAAATCAAAGCAACGGAATTTCAAAAACTAGGATCAGATCTCCGTAGGATCAACTCAACTCAAACCAACAAATATGTCACTTCAAACAAACTTAAACCCCGAAATCAGAACACCCACCAAATTCCAAACCAATCCCCACCAGAAACAAAGCAAAAACACATAACCATAATTACCTGAAAAAAAACGCTTGATTGATCCGGCAGAGAAATGTAGGTGTGTTTTGATTCTGTTTTGCACATGAAAGAATCCAACGAGAATTTCGAATTTACGTCACGCAGTTAAACTGGAATTAATTCAAATTTTCTATACAGAGAAGGAAAAAAATACGTGCGTGGACAAGAAAAGAAAATGAAAAAACAAGACAAGAATAAAACCTCATGGGTTTTGGTTTGGGAGAAGAAGAAACGACGCAACAACCGGATGGGCCAGTGGCAGGGGCAGAATTGTCCGGTAATATTAATTATCTCAATCTGGTTGTATTTGTGGGCAGGAAGGAGCACTGGATCGGCTTCGGTGGGACCCACCCCGGCTAACTCTCTTACCACCACATGTCTCTACAACTATAAGATAGAGTAAAAAAATGGATAGAATAAAATGTGCCACTTCCTTGGAGTTGGATGAACAACCATATTTATTTATTTATTTAAAAAGCCTCTTTTATTTTAGCCCCATCGATCTTCATCTATGAAATTGTTTATACTTTATAACATAATTTTGATATTTTTTACTTCCATCTATTCCACAGTAATAGAGGCATTTCTTTTCGCCACAGAAATTAAGAAAAATTGTGTCAGGTGAGTTAAGTAAAGAGAGAGTAAGTGGAAAATGAAAAAAGTAGAGAGATAAAAAGAGAAAAGAGTAAGAGAGAGTAAAGTAGGTGTGGAAAAATGTGTTAACTTTTACTAAAAAGAGAAATGACTCTATTACTATGGAACGTACCAAAATGACAAAATGACTCTGTTACTATTGAACGGAGGGAGTACTATTGTTACGTGCTGCAAAATTTTATCATGGCATGTTTCTGAATTTATTAACATAATGTGTAAAAATATGAAAATTAAAAATATAATTGGCTGAATGTATTAAATGAAGCCATTTAAATAGTCGAATGTTTTGTCCCCATGATATTTTTCATTTGTAAGAAGCATACATAATTTTTTCAAAATCATAAACTATAGGACATTGAAAAAAAAAAGTAAAAGTTATTACCTAATCAGCCATTTTTTTAAATAGCAGAAGATACTAAAACTTGATCAAACTTAATGATTTTGTAGGACATTTAATCTAGTTATAATAGTTGTTATTTTTGTGTATAAGAACCGTTATTTCTATACTGTTGATTTCTAGTTTCTACTGTATATACTATAAATATTGATTTTTAAATGATTATCACTTTTATTTATATCAAGACCTTGCACATTTTAGAGCAAGTATATCTTTGGGAAGGTAGGTTCCGTGTCTCAACTCTCAAGATCTGTTTGCGCATCATTTTCGTAAAATTAAATCTCATATGCTTGATGGAATTATGATTGAATATTATTCTTCTTTTTGTTCTCAAAAAAATAGCCATGATTTTTTAAGAGCCACGAATTAAAAAATATAATCATCTTTTGTCTATAGTAATAGAATCGCTATAATGCATTACTCACCATGAGATCATTGAGATGTACTAGTATTCTTCCCATTATATAGTGTGCGATATTTTTAGGAGAAATATAATTTTATATAGTTAATAATTTAGATAAGAATATTCCTTTGAAAGAGTAGTAGGCCAATGGTTACCGAAAGGGTTACAAAAATGAAAATTAAAGCTAGTATGCCACGTGGTGGTGGTGTATTTGTTTGGACATTGGGGTAATTTAAGATGTACACAATTTACGTGTGTTTTGAATACTTTGATTTTGTCATAAGAGTAAGTCAAACGCTAAAATTTACTAGTACTATAAATTGGAATGTGAACACGATATATGACATATTATTACGATAAAAGAACTTGCATTTAGGCATTCAAGTTTTTATTCGCATGTTTATCTATAAATATTTAATGCGAACAGTTATTTATAAATCCTAACTGAGTGATGATCGAGAGCTGCAAGATGAAATAAATTTTGAAAATTTAAAATTTAAAAGAATTGCAAATTTGTTGTATCATAAGTATATAAAAAGTGTGATAAAGGAAATTTACTATGCCATCGAGTGTGATTTGATTAGGTACTCCATCCGTCCCATTAAATATGTAACATTTGGGAATCGACATTCATTTTTTTTAGTGTTGTTTTGTGAATTAATAAAAAGAGAGTAAAGTAATAGTCTAATAGAGATGAAAAAGTATAGATAGAAATATTTCCATTTTAGGAAACATTTTATTTTTAATGTGACTAAAAAAGAAAAAGTTTCATTTTTAATGGGACAGAAGGAGTATTTATTTGTACAAGTTAATACTCCTACTACCTCCAATCGATGAATATGTACCTATTAATTACTCATAATCGAATTTACATAATATGACATAAAATACAATATTTGGTTTTGATAAGTGTGGAAATTTTTTCAAATTGCAATGTTCATGCATCACAAATTAGTTCTTTTTAAATTTCAGTTGCTTGTCGTCAATTATCCTCTATTGCATGCAGTTCAATTGCTGTAATATCGTACTCCTACTCTCATAGTCATAGATAATATAGGTAATTAAGTGTGTGATTTTAGTCATAAACATCGGTAAACGGTATTTTATCATCTTAACTTTTCAAATTTGACCTACCAAAGTATTTGAATTTAACACGTTAAATACGTTGGGTTGTTACACATTTGATTGGGGGTCAAAATAGGGATACTTTGAATTTTATTTTTGTGTAATCTTCTGGAAATTTTATTCGCATGTTTTACTTATAGGAGGGTGCATGGAAGCTGTGAAAAGTATATTTAATTACTTCTTACAAGCTAGGAAGCGAGGTAGTTATTTGAATTGAATGACTGTGCAATTGTCTTGATTAAATATTAGTAGTTCTATTTAGATAGTAGGAGTAACTAAAATTTAGTTAGATAGTAATGACGACCCAAATTTAGGTACACAGCTATGAATGCAATAAATAAGTGGATGGCTAGACAAGGATTAATTACAGTACACCATCGTCAAAATGAAAATCCAAAATGGCGACAAAATAACACTATGCGAACGTGGAGCCGAACCCATCTATTGCGTTGCTTTACTCATTAATCTGAATATGATCATTACATAAGTAGCGAGACGGCTAGCGAATAACGGGTAATTATTGCACATAGTTATTCATAAATGTTGAATATACTGCAGAATAATCTAGAAGATATGAAGAGATCATAATAAAAATTTATAGAATCAGCTATTTTAGGAGTATTATTTTCTTTATTTTCTTCCGTTGTAAATACATCTCCTACTCCTATATAATGAGGGAATTAGCGTGTAATTCATCATTCAGAAATAAATGAAATCCCAATTCAGTAGAATCAACATGGTATCAAGAGCAGTTTTCGATCCTCAATAAGAAAAAGAGGATTCTCGAACTCAGAAAAAATTCATCATCATTCATACCTTCCTCAAACCTTTCAGCCAAGATCAGGGCAAACATCCATCCCTGTTTCTCAACCTTCAACCTACAAAAACTAAGCCAAAATCAAGTGTAGCCCAAACATTCTCAAAAAATGGCTAAAACTGTCGAATAGATCCATCTAGGCATCAAACTCGATGGAACCAACTTCCCAACCTGGTCAAAACTCATGCGAATCAACATAGGTAGCCAGGAGAAACTCCACCACATCGAAGGGAATGAGGATCCACCAAAGTACGACGATTCAAAGTTCAAAGAGTGGCAAGCCGCAGATTTCACCGTGTTTTCGTGGATTATCCTGAAAATGGAACCACGGCTTGTCACACAATTTGCCCAACACCAAACGACGAAAGCCCTATGGAAGAGCCTCGTCACTACGTTTGGAGTACGGGCAGATCCGATGCAGGTGTACGACCTGGACACCAAATTGGGCAAAGTGGTTCAGGGGAACCGGACTCTTGAAGAATACTGGACGGATCTCCAAGACTTGTGGGTGAATATTGAATCCCGCAAGCCCTGTCCCTATACCTGTTGCGAAAAAGGGCCAGTTATATGAAAACGAGACCAAGAAGTTGTAGGAGTACTGATAAGGCTAATTTCATGCATCGGTAATGTGCGAAAAATGTTATAATTTGCTGGGTCTAACACGTTTCCTAAGCCAGGTGTGTGAAGAAAATCGCTAGATCAAGGAAGTAATGAAGGAGATGGTCTAGCGAGAGAAAGGAACGGAATGAGCAGGATTTCCAAGGAAAATTGGCGTGACAGAGGAGTTTACAGCTGAGGGCAACAAAGTCATTATCTATACCTCGCTGGGCCCACTCAAACGCCTGTATATAGAGAAGAGCATGCAACGCAAAGAAAAAAAGGGGGCCGGCTACATAGTTTTTTTACTCTTCTTAGCTCACACACTTTACACACACACTTGGGAATGGATCTGGGGTAATCGTGATCGGGAGGGTACTTTCTAGAAGATTTCGTGCTTGGCAACACCGTCCTAGTGAGGGCGAAGATACAATCACCTTTAATTTCAGTTGTTTTTGCTAGTTTTCACCGTCGAACTTCACTTTTGGGAGTCGACCTTGATGTTGATGATGTTTAATTGTTTATCGTTCGTGGATTTGCGTTTAGCTGTTTAATTTCAAGTCATTTTGCATAGATCTCTCTGTTGTTAGTTTATTCCTTCAATTGCTATGTCGATCTCTGTTTATTTTGATGTTGAGGTGTTTGATGTGGAATTTGGTGACAGATCTGTGGTTGTTTGAGTATTCGGAGTTCTTACTTTTAAAATCTGACGTGATGGAGAGTTTCTTATGTTTGGTTTTCATGTCGGACGCTTGGATCCGGAGTGGATTTAGCGTCTGAGGTTGGATTTGGCGTGTGGAAAGACAGTAGTTCGATAGATTTGTTTCATTTCCTCTTGGTTTCTATTTTACTTCGTCTAGGGTATGCAGATCTGCTGATCGATCCCTACTTCCCTATACTAGGTTTAGTAAAGTGGTTGAGGGTTTTTGAAAGAAAAAGTGCTCTGTGTGTCCGACGACCGGGATTCCTCGCGACCCACGAGTTCCTAGACCGAGTGATCTGGTGGACTTGCTGGATCCAGGGAACCTGCTATTTTCTTATTTGAACAGAAATAACACACAAAAATAAACCTTTCAAGTACCAATTTTTGAGGGGATTGGACGACCGCTATGACGGACTCCGCAAGGAAGTGCTCAAGGAGACGCCAGAGCCGACCGCCGAGTCAGCTTTAGGCATTGTGAAACAGGAAGAAGGCTGCACGCAAATCTGAAAGCCGGAGTTGAACCCAACAGGCATCGGGTCAGGTTTCGGGGTCCGATATGACGGCTCATCGGCGCCACCATCCCAACTCCACCGCCAAAAACCGTCGGCGTTCCCACCATCGCTGCCGCACAGAGCATCTCAGTCATCCAATCGGGGGCCCTCCTTCAACAAAACCAAAATCGACAAATCGAAATTGATTTGCTCACACTGCGGAATGTCCATACACACCAAGGAGACTTGTTTCCATCTGGTAGGATTCCCGGACTTGTGGGAAGACGAACACAAGGGAAAATCAATGGCGAGAGGACGAGCTGTTGTCGGGCAGGAGAATGAACCACGATGAGAAAACCCACCGGCGGGCAACCAGGAGGTCGCCTATGCTGGAGGTGTGGGCGGACGATAAGAGGAGACACCGAGTACGGCTGGCTGGTGGGCTGGGCAGGCGACGACCTCCCGTGCAGAGGAGGCAACGGCTAGAGCTTCATTTGTGAATGGCAGTTCTCACGAAGGTAAAGGGTTTGGGCATTTTGTCCCAAACCCTTCTTCTTTACAAAATTTGCTATATTCACCCCATGTTTTGCCTGCCACCCCCAGACTTGCACATATTTAGAAAATGACCCCCCACAATTGACTAAATGTAGTTCCAGCCCTGATTATTTGCAGAATAAGCCCAGAAAAAATTACTCGATGATAGTGCTTGTAGTAATCATTTTCCTGTGTTAGAAAATGACTCTGAATCTGATATTGCTATGTCATGTCAAGTTGTGAGTGATGTTAGTCGGAAAAAAGATAAAGAGTGGATCTTTGATTGTGGGGCGACTGATACAATGACGTATGATAAAAATGATATTGCAAGTTTACATAAGTCTAGACGGACCCATGTAGAGACAGCAAGTGGGGAAATATCTAATGTAGAGGGTGCTAGTACTGTCCAAATATCTCCCACTCTAAAGGTGTCAAATTGCCTCTAGTGCTATCTCTCACCCAAAAATTGATGTCTATCAGTCATGTTACTTGGGAACTCAATTGTACGCTTCTGATGCATCCCATGTTTTGTTTTCTGCAGGATATCCAGACGGGAGCGATTATTGGGCGTGGCACTGAACGCCACGGGTTTTACTATGTGGATGAGGTGGCTCAAACTGGCAGGGCAATGCTGGCTAACAGAACTACACAACGAGAGACGTGGTTGTGGCATAGGCGGTTAGGGCATCCATCATTCAGTTATCTGCAAATTTTATTTCTTCACTTTGCTAAACATCATTTTATTAGTTGCGAGACTTGTGTTTTGACGAAAAGCCACAGACATTCTTTTAAACACAGTGATACTAGAGTTGACTCTGTTTTTTCTTTAATTCATTCTGATGTTTGGGGTCCTTCTCCTGCTGTTGGGGGTAACGAAATAGGGTATTTTGTTTTATTCATTGATGATTGCACACGGATGACATGGGTGTATTTTCTTAAAAATAAATCTGATGTTTTCTCCAAATTCACTGAATTTTACACCATGATTCAAACCCAGTTTCAGACAAAAATCAAGATTCTCAGATCTGACAATGGGGGGAATATATTACTACCCACATGAAACAGTTTTTTGTTGAAAAAGGCCTTATACATCAAACATCTTGTGCTTATACCCCCGAACAAAATGGTGTTGTCGAGCGAAAAAACAGAGTTGTCTTAGAAATGACTAGGGCGCTTCTTCTTGAATCAAAAGTCCCAAAGTATTTTTGGCCAGAAGCTGTAGCCACATCTATTTATTTGTTGAATCACCTTCCTACCCGGATCTTAAACCTTAAATCCCCAATCTTTGAATTATCCACCCTTACCAAAGTTCCTACAGCCCTTTCCCTCTTTCCTCGTGTTTTTGGAAGTTCTGTGTTTGTCCATATTCCTAAGCATGAGCGTTCTAAATTATCCCCATGTGCAATTAAATGTGTTTTCCTTGGGTATGTGATAAATCAACAAGGATATAGGTGTTACGATCCAAAAAATTGGCAAAAGAAAATCCAATTTCGGTAAGACTTGATCTGAATCGTAGTTCAGATTCAAGTTGGTTCAGTGAGGGAAAGAAACCAGAAGACTCTGTTGACCCGTCTAGTTGGTTACCTATGTCCTTTCCTATGCCAAACAATCATACTCCTACTGCGGTTCCACCAGAGTCAGTGGATACTGTCGCCAAGCGGGCCTCACCTACATATGTACCTGTGGAACCAAGTGCAATGTCTGACGCTCCCACGGTATCCGAGGTAAATGTTACTAACCCTGGAGATAATTCTGTTACATCTAACCTGGTGACACAGAATCAAATGCTATAGATGGGGACACCGTAGATATATCATGCCACCACGGAGTAATCGTGGGATCCCACCCAAACGATACTCCCCTGAGAAGAACAGCACCCAGTCTCGATACTCAGTTGGAAGTGTAGCCAGGGCTAACTTAACAAAAATGGCTTGAGCCTTCGAGGAGGCACTTTACGAGGAAGAGGAAATCTCACAGACAGTGGAGCAAGCTTGGAAGAGTAAGCACTGGAGAGAAGCAATGAAACTTGAAATGAAAGCATTAGCTTGAAACAACACATGGGAAAAATGCCAACTTCCTGAAGAAAAGAGACCAGTGGGATGTAGGTGGGTGTTCACAATCAAACGAAGACCGGATGACAACATTGAAAGATATAAAGCTCGTCTCGTTGCAAAAGGGTATACTCAGACTTACGGAGTAGATTACTCTGAAACATTCTCCCCAGTAGCAAAGATGAACACCGTGCGAGTCCTATTGTCCATCGCAGAAAACAAGGATTGGCCGCTACACCAACTTGATGTGACCAATGCCTTTCTCCATGGTCAGTTACAGAAAGAAGTGTACATGGAGGTTCCCCCAGGTTTTTCGGGAGAATTCGGCAATGGAGAAGTATGTAAGCTAAAGAAAACCCTCTATGGACTCAAGCAGTCTTCAAAAGCTTGGTTCGGGAGATTCACTGAAGTGATGAAGAAATATGACTACTGTCAAAGCTGTGCTGATCACACACTGTTTACCAAGAGGAATGGAGAAAAACTTACGTGCTTGATAATTTATGTGGACGATATGATCATCACTTGAGATGATTTGGAGGAGATAGAAAGGTTGAAAGTAAATTTGGCTTCATCGATATGAAAGACTTGGGAAACCTGAAGCATTTCCTGGGAGTTGAAGTGTTAAGATCACCACAAGGCATCTTCATCAACCAGAAGAAGTACATCTTGGATCTACTGGCAGAGGCATGGATGATAGACTGCAAGCCTGCAGAAACCCCCATATCTCAGAATCATGGCCTTCAGATAACCGAAGGAGCACCTTTGGTGGATCGCGGAAGATATCAACGTCTAGTTGGGAAGTTGATCTATTTGTCACATACCAGACCAGATATAGCATATGATGTGAGTGTGGTAAGTCAAATCATGCACCGACCACAAGTTGACCATCTTGAGGCAGCAGTGAGAATCGTGAGGTATTTGAAGGGATCCTTTGATCACGGAATTATGTTCAGGAAAAATAACCACTTGGAAATTCATGGCTACTCAGATGCGGATTGGGCAGGAAATCCGATCGATAGACGATCAACAGCTGGATATTTCACCTTTGTCGGTGGAAATTTAGTTACTTGGAAGAGCAAGAAAGAAAAGGTAGTTGCATTATCTAGTGTAGAAGCAGAATTCAGAGGAATTAAAAGTGGATTAACTGAAGTCTTATGGTTGAGAAGACTAATGAAGGAACTGAGATTGGTGTCACAGAAGACTTGTCAACTCTTTTGCGACAATAAAGCAGCGAACAGTATTTCAGAAAATCCGGTTCAACACAACAGAACCAAGCACGTGGAAGTTGACCGACATTTCATTAAAGAAAATATCGAAGCTGGAATTGTAGCATTCCCGTTCGTGAAATCGGAAGATCAACTTGCAGACATCCTAAAAAAAGCAGTGGGCACCAAAAGTTTTCTGAATGTTCTTAGCAAGTTAAGTATCGGGAATCCCGTCACTTAACTTGAGGGGGAGTGTTGAATATACTGCAGAATAATCTAGAAGATATGAAGAGATCATAATGAAGATTTATAGAATCAACTATTTTAGGAGTATCATTTTCTTTATTTTCTTCCATTGTAAATACATCTCCTACTCCTATATAATGAGGGAATTAGTGTGTAATTCATCATTCAGAAATAAATGAAATCCCAATTCAGTAGAATCAACAATAAACTCATCTTCCGGCCGCATCCGAAAATGAATCGGTATGTCAATAAGAAGTACTCCCTCCGTCCGCGAATAAGAGTCCCGTTTTTTTCATTTTAGTCCGTCCGCGAATAAGAGTCCCAGTTCACTTTTACCATAAATGGTAATAGGGTCCCACCTTCCACCAACTCATTCCACTCACATTTAATTTAAAACTAATATGTACAAGTGAGACTCCTATTCCACTAACTTTTTCCCACCCACTTTTCTTAACATTTCTTAAAACCCGTGCCGCCCATGAATGGGACTCCTAATGACAGACGGACTAAGTAGTACGAATTGTTAAGCAGCTGAATCAAAAGAAAGAATAGATTAGTTGTCGTCTTAAATAAAATATGTATAAATTTTAATTTTAATTTTAATTTTAATTTTAATATTTTTGTATGGTTGATTGCTTTGTGTTGACTTGACTTGAATATTTGGATTATATGATGTAAACCTGATATGATTATGTGTTATTTGATATTGATGGTATACCATGATATAGATATATAATTGGTGCAATGGATATTTTTGGCATATGGCATTGGAATTACATTTATTATTTGATTAAAGAGGATCTGTGACGGTCTTGCACTGGATCTGAAATTTTAGACGACCTACGGGTCTAATATAGAGGGACCTAGTCCAATTACAGAGGGACCTTTGGGTCATAGAGAAATTCCGCGCAAATACTAGTATAATAAATGTAACAAGCATATACATTTGGGTATAAAATTGTTTGTGATATTTGATGTTTATGGTTATAGGGGAGTGTTATATTGTTAACTCAATACTTAATTGCTAACTACAATTAAATAATAGCCATTAGATATTCAAATTAAGAGCCTAAATCATTAGCCCCGGAATGTCAATATGATAAAAAAAACGTCAATAAGGGTATTAAGGTCAATTTACAACAAATTAGTTGTAACTATCTTTTGAAAAATATCTCATAACTTTAAAACACATATAACCTTCTCGATTTAAATTATTTTTTCGCACAACATATATCAAATTAAAGATAATTTCATAAGTATTCTAACGAGATCTCACTTGCATATGTTACGATGTCAAAATTTGAAAAAAAATTAAAAAAAATTCAATTTTTTCGTACAGCAACAAATGTCAAACATGATATATAAAATATGTCAATATAATACATGTAGAATGTCAATATAAGCTACCTGTTAACATTCTTAAAGCATTGTGTTGATGTTCTCAAAGCATTGTGTTGATATATTCGAAGCACTATATTGACATTTTCATCCAAAAACCCTAATTTGGTAGTTTTTTTTATCTTTTTTTATTTAATTAATAAAAACAAAAATTATACGTGTCAAATTGTAGACCACAAGTTTTACAAAATCCTATGGTCTTAAATTAGTTGTAGTTAACAATTAAATGATGAGTTGGCAATTGATCACTCCCCTATGGATATATGTATAGATTTAGAATTTTTGTAATTATAATATTTGGATGTTAGATATATTAATAAGTGATTTCTTTACTTACAAAATTTGTATATATTAATATACATATAAATTTTGTAATTATAGTAATTTTGTAATTATAGTACTTCCTCCGTTCTATAGTAATGGAGGCAAAACTTTTTGGAACGAAGATTAAAAAAAATTATGTTAGCTGAGTTAAGAGCATCAACATTGGTGCCCCGTCCGTCCGTGCCAGCGGCGGGGACACCGCTCGTCCGCCAATGCAGCTTGTCCGTCCTTGCCAGCGGCAGGACGGTGCTCTTAGCTAAGAGCACGTCTGTGCCGCTGAGCAGCTCGACGTGGCAAACTGTGATTGGCCAACGGCTTAGCCATTGGAATTTTTTTTAATTCTTTTTTAAAAAATTTGAATTTAATTTAAAAAATCATTTTTAAATAAAAAAAAATATTTTCCCACTTCCCAATAAATTATATCCGTTTTCTACACACTATTTTTCAAATTTTCCCTAAAATTCACATTTTCATCTATAGATATTCTCACTTCAAAATTAAAGATTATGTAATTTTTAATTTGTAGAATTTTAATTATATAATTTTTATTTTTTAGAATTTTAATTATGTATTATTTTTTAGGGTTTTATTGATATAATTTTTATTTTTTAGGATTTTAATTATGTAACTTTTATTTTAAATGTATTTTTATATTGTAGAAATGTTTTTAGTAATTTAAGTATTTAAATTGAATAATAGAATGGTGAGACCTTTGAGCTTGTCCTTGCGGAAGAGCACGGATGTGAGTGTTGTGTTCTTGCCTAAGGACAAGGAGTAAAAGTGGGTTCGGGTCCACCTCCGTGTTCTTATTTAAGAGCATGGATGGGGATGCTTCTAAGTAAAGAGAAAATAAAGCGGAAAATTAAAAAGGTAGAGAGATGAAGAGAAAAAAGTAAGAGAGAGTAAAGTAGGTGTGGAAAAATGTTTTGACTTTTAAAAATGACTCTATTACTATGAAATGTATTAAAATGATAAAATGACTCTATTACTGTGGAACGGAGAGAATAGTATTTGGATGTTGATACAACCGATTAATAATTAGAGACGAGGGATGGGAGTTCGAGACTTGAGAATCCAACGACGTCAATTGAGTGAGAGGGTTAAAAAGGTTACTGAGAGCGACGGCGGCTGTGGGGCCCAACGTTGAAACGAATGGCTGACGAACTGTTCATTATCAATAAGCAAATCTATGTAACCGGCGCTCCCGGTCAACACCTCTTTATGGGCTTCAATTGGGCTTATGAGGCCCATGTACAGTCTGCAACACTTCCACTTATATTATTTGATCTCAATTTCATAGTCACAGCGGCATATAGCATAACTAGATTGATTAAACGTATATGCTGATTTACCAACTCATCATTTTCCCGTTTGAATGTGTCTAAATCAAACGTCATGTTAACTAAGGCATGGCCTTAAAATCTTTTTGCATCGTTAAAGTTAGAAAGATTCAAGAAACTATCACTACCCCAGTCTTCCATTTAAATAATCATTTTGGCAGTCTTCCATTTAAATAATCATTTTGGCTTGGCACTAATTTTAAGAAATTATCTAACTTTATATAACATGATGAACGTAAAAAGCTAGTGAAATCTGAATTATACTTTTAGTATTTTATATTAGTTTTATAGTAGTTGAGTGAAAAAAGTTAGTAAAATGTGTGATCGAAGAAAAAAGAAAATGGACTTTAAATCGTTAATTATCCAAAGTGGAAAATTAGAACTTTAAATTGTGGATGGTTCAAACTCATTTTTCAATTATTTACATCAATCTCAAACTCATTTTGGAGTGTATGTCATATTTAAAGGAAATTTGACTTCAACTAGTACTATTTACAATATACTCAAATGCACAAAAAAATATTTTTTAATATTCACGTACTTTTTAAACTTTTTAATCATACCATACATACTTATTTCCATTACACATTAATCCCATGAACACTAATAATAATCTACATAAATTTAATAATGAACACTAATAATAATCTATATAAATTTAATAATTAATTATAATTTTCTTATTAATATATTTATGTAATAAATAGAATACTTTATATGTAAAAAATTACACTAAGTTGAAAATTAAAATACACTAAACATGCTATAACAAAATTAAAACATAAATTGAAGCACATTTAAAAATATCACAATTCCAAAAAATATATCACAATGTGCATATAAATAAAAATTCAAGACTCGAAATTTGTGTATTGTACCCACAAATGAACAACTAGCGCATTTCGAAGTTCCAAACGAACATTTTTATTTTTAATTGCTTCATATCAGATCAAATACTTGTCGGAGACTCACAATAAGCATCACATGGAATTCAATTTTCTGATTAAAAAAGTAAGACTCAGATTTTGCATTGTTCTTAAACTTTGTCTTCATTTAAACCTCCGGCGACAACGCGCGCCGCTTCATTGATCTGGCGATGAAGTGGTTCATCTTTACCTCGCAATTTTGGGGAAATGAAAATGTTTGGCGTAAAAATGTAATCTTGCTTCATTTCTGGATCTCCCATATACAAAAACCACCAATTCACTAAGATTTCATTTTGCCCAATTCCTTGATGAATAGTACGGGCCTTGCTGTTTTCTAGGGCCTTGCTGTTTTCTAGGGCTTGCAAGAAATAATTCTTACACTGAACAACAGCAAATGCCCAGAATTGGGCTCAATTCTTACTATAACGTGAAAACTTAACACATCCTTAGGGTGTGTTTGGTTCATATAATAGCATTTCTTAAGAAATTGTGTTGAGCAAGAAATGATAGACTTTTTCAAGTTACAAAAACTATATCTCTTGTTTGGTTTCACATTATCATTTCTTGATTTTTAGTATATGTTGTTTGGTATCTATGATACTTAAAAAGTGAGATAGTGAAATGACATTTTTACTCTCTCATTTATTTTTGTATTTACACTAATATCCTCCGATAACCTAATACTACATCCTAATTAGATGGACTCACCCAATTTTGTCACCCAAGCCGCCACAGCTTGCAAAGTGATGATGTCTTCACTGGTTCCAAATCTCTGGGCATTATGACCTACCAATTGTAAGTAAAATTAGTTTTTGTAGTATTCTGTTTTTGTAAATGTGTTCAAATAAATACACTCCCATATGATCTAAAGGCTAATTTTCATGCTCCCAAATTTTACTCTTCTCCCATCACAAGTACCTTTTATTTTCCTACGTAAGAGCATCCACAATAGCGGCTAGCCCACCGGCTAGCCGATTCGCGTCGCTAGCCGGTCGGCTAGCTGAACTATTGGAATCGGTCAGCGCAAAATCGGCGAAGAAATCGGCGTGGGCTAGCCGATTTGAGGGCGCTGGCCGATGCGCTGGCCGCCATTGTGGCGTGCCGATCGGCCAGCGCTATTTTTAAATTTTTTTTTTATTTTTGAAAAAATATATAAACGCGATTTAGTTTCATTTTATCCGGTTGCATTTTTTTTAAATAGGCACACAGACGACGGGTTAGGCCAAATACAAAATTAAGACCTAAAAACAGCGAGACCTCTATTCGGCTAGCGGCAAACTATAACGGATTCAAGGCATACTAACATTTTTTAATGTATTTTTTTAATAAATTAGCGAGGAGTCGAGTGGGGCGGTGACTCGTGTGTGGAAGCCCGGATTTTTTTTTTATTATGTAATTTTTTTGATTTTTAGTTGATGTACTTTTTTTATTTAAATAAAATTAACGAATTTTTCCCGTATATGTGTCGTAAATTTAATTCCGTAATTTAATCGTAAATTTTATTCCGTAAATGTAGTTGTTTTTGAATTATTTTTATTGCGGCTGGCCTATGGCTGGCCTAAGACTAGCCTATTTGAGTAAAATGTTGATATGACAGGTGGATTTTTAGTAGTGATGACGTGGCAGGAAGAGAGAGTGGCTGGCCTATAGCTGGTCTATGACTGACCTATTCTTATTGTGGATGCTCTAATTGAGAATTCATCTCTCCAGAAGTTGATGGCAGCGCATACAAAGTATAGCAGTCAAATAAGTTCTCATTTTTGCTTCCATGCACAACAAGGTTTCTGCGAAATAATTGAAAATAATATTTACAACCCTTCAAGGGTAGCGATAAGTAAATAATACAACACCCAAAATCAGAAAGCAACTGTCAATGAAAGAGTTTCCGATGGATATGGCCGCCCTTGCTGGATTGAGTGACCTTTCTCATTGCAGAACCGTGGGAAAATCCGATGCGAAGGAAGAGAGATAGAATTGATCTGGGTTGAAAATAGGCAAATTTGGGGTTATCTAGGTAAGTTCCTACCTATGAATTCCTTAACTCACCTGTGCAGAGACGCAGAACCACCGATTTGGAGAGATTGGGTATCTAAAGAAATAACTTATTTTTGCCAGGCCTTGGCCAAATACTAGGGCCATATAGAAATGGAAAGTAACCAACCAAACATATAATAGTTGAAGATAAGGCCCAATTAGAGGCTCTAAATGACCAACCAAACACTCCCCAATGATTTGGTTTTAAAATTTAATGGCAAAAAAATTGAGAATGTGTTAAGACAATAAATACAACATTCCAAATTATCCAGCCTATCTCGATCATTATTGGGCAATTATTGATAAAAATAAATGATCACGCTAAAATAACATAACCAGCGTGACAACGGAATACAGAGGCATAGACATTTATTACAACATATTCACCATTATATATATATATATATATATATATATATGTATATATTCGATTTAACTTTCACGATGACAGCAAAATTCAGCCTAGATTTAGTGATTCTATTTTCTACGAGTAAGTATTCAATACTTACTAGATAATTTCTTTTATGTAAAATAAAAACAAAAAGAGACCACCATTCAAAGTATCGATCAAATGAAAGTGAAAGTTACACCATCTACTCCATAAATGAGTTTTGGTGTAGAAATCTTCTTCAATCATATACTAAACTCAAACTCATTTTTGGTGTTTTTTGTGAAACAACACCAAATATGGTGTTAGTGCAAAAATTTTGTTTAACAAAAATCTAAAAATGGTGTAAATTTTAAATTTGATGTAAATGATTGGAGTAAAACTACTTTTTAATGTGAGTATATTAGAAAAATGGGTTTGAGTTTGGTGTAAATGGTTGGAGATGTCTTATAGACATAGTAGCACCAAAAATATGTAAAAATCTGGTATAATTAAAATAGAAAAATTGGAGTATATATATCCCAATTTTTGTTCCAGTAGAGAAAGAATCAAGGTCAGAGAGAATACCAGATCATCTCCCAGGCGACGGGACAGCAGATAATTGTTGTGTAGCCCGTCGTCGCCAGAGTATAGGGATTAGATCGAGGGTTTCTCGAGCTCAAATTTAAGGTTCGATCATTTTTTGCTTCTTGTTTCTCACATTTTTGTCGAATCTTCTTCATTCAATCGATTATTTCGCCCCATTACATTTCATTTCCCATGTTGCTTTAGCTATATGCCAACCAGCTCCGGAATTCGGTTCGGTTTATGCAATTATTTTGGCTGAAATTCCTGTAAAGTTAGTAGAAATATCCTTTAGATATCATATTCTTAGGCTTCATTTTTTAAAGGCAACTACTTTTTAAATCAATCTGGAAAATTGGACACTTGCTTCTGAATTTCAATCGGTTAGGACTTAGCTGCATTGTGTGTTTTCCAGTAGTAGTAGCTATTTGGGTACGTTTGAACCTTAGAGTACATGGAAAATTTCAGAGTTTTGTGTGGCTTGAAACAATGGGGATTTCCACTGTTTATGCCATGGAATAATATGAATTTGTGCTTCATTTATAATCAATCTGTAGATATTTTCACTGAAATCAATCATAGTGGTGCAGAAAATGAAGGACCAACGGCCCAGATCTTTGAAGCCTGCCACAATCCATGGCTTTGCGCAGTCTGGAGATGTCAGTGCATTCCAGAGGTTGCTTCACAACAACCCTTCCCTTCTCAATGACCGGAACCCCGTGGTATGATCCACATATCTCTTTCTATCCTTCCACGTTTTGTATTCATTATGCCAGAAAGTATTTTGCTTATTCAGCTAAAGTGTATTTTTATTGTTAAGCTGAAGTCTTTTAATTTATGGCATATAGATGGCACAGACACCCCTTCATGTTTCTGCTGGTTACAACAATATTGAGATTATAAAACTTCTTCTCGATTGGCGAGGACCTGAGAAAGTGGAAATGGAGGCCATGAATATGGTACATTACGAGTATTTAAATTAGCATTGCTTTTGTATTTTCTTCAAGAAACAAAACATTTTTATTGACTTGCTTATGCACCTTCATCTTATTAATCGGAAAGTATGGAGAAACTCCATTGCATATGGCAGCAAAGAATGGGTGTAATGAGGCTGCAAGGTTGCTCCTTGCTCGTGGTGCTGCTGTTGAGGCAAAGGCAAATGTGAGTTGTGGCTTCTTTAAGTTGTCTTTTGCAACTCTTATTTTGTCTCAGGTTTTTAATGTCTTCTCACCTCATCTGGTCCAATTTATCTGGCAGAACGGAATGACTCCTTTACATCTAGCTGTCTGGCACTCGCTTCGAGCTGAAGATTTCTCAACTGTTAATACATTGCTAGAGTATAAAGCCAATTGCAGTGCTGAAGATAATGTATGATCTGTTTGATAAGTTTATTCTATGGACTCTTTTGAATTTATTCCATTCTTGATTGTATCCTCTTGGTTGATGCTTACTCTAAATACCCTCAAGTGCAGGAGGGAATGACTCCTTTGAATCATCTGTCACACGGATCAGGTAATGATAAATTGCGGGATCTCCTCATACGACATCTTGAAGAACAGAGAAAACAAAAAGCCATTGAAGCATGCAGCGAGACCAAAGCCAAGATGGATGCACTTGAAATTGAATTATCAAATATAGTGGGCCTAGATGCGCTGAAGCTACAGCTACGGAAATGGGCAAAGGGGATGCTTTTAGATGAGAGGCGACGATCCCTTGGACTCAAAATTGGAGCCAGAAGACTGCCTCATATGGCCTTTCTCGGAAATCCTGGAACAGGTAGTGAACTGTTCTCTGGAATTACTCCTTACTTTTTTTTTATTTGTTTGGTATGCCAATTGATCTTATTGATATTCTCTTACAGGTAAAACTATGGTAGCCCGAGTTTTAGGGAAACTACTGCACATGGTGGGAGTACTTCCAACAGATAAAGTAACAGAAGTGCAAAGAACAGATTTGGTTGGAGAATTTGTTGGGCATACAGGGCCAAAGACAAGAAGAAAGGTAAAACCTTCTAGAAAATTTGTACTTTTTCATAAAAATAAGTAGCCATCTGTATTTCAACTATCTTCGCTTCTTAAGAATTCTAACTAGGTGCACTTTTACAGATTCAAGAAGCCGAGGGTGGTATTCTCTTTGTAGATGAAGCATATCGCCTGATACCAACGCAAAAGTCAGATGACAAAGATTACGGATTAGAAGCATTGGAGGAGATCATGTCTGTCATGGACACTGGAAAAGTGGTTGTCATATTTGCTGGGTATAGCGAACCCATGAAGCGTGTAATAGCTTCAAATGAGGGCTTCTGCAGAAGGGTGACAAAATTTTTCCACTTTGATGACTTCAATAGTGAAGATTTGGCCAGGATCCTTCATCTTAAAATGTGCAATCAGGGTGACAGTAGTCTTTTGTATGGATTTAAGTTACATCCTTCGTGTAGTGTAGATGCCATCCAAGCGATGATTGAACTGGAAACGAGTGAAAAACAGCGTAGAGAGATGAATGGAGGTCTAGTAGGTCCGATGCTGGTAAATGCTAGAGAGAATCTGGATTTGAGGATTGATTTTGAATGTATAGACACAGAGTCTTTGCTTACCATCACCTTGGAGGATTTGTCAGCGGGGCTTCGGTTGTTGACGCGTTGAGTGACGAGAAGTAGGAGCTGTTCATTCTTTGTCTACTATCTCAGCAGGTAGACCTTACATATTGGTTTATTTTCTGTACTTTGGTTTTGTTTTCATGAGTATTAACTCAATTTGTAATTCATGTTCATTCATCTGACTAACTCTCATTGATTCATTTTTTATTGATTTGTATGTTATTAAGTCTTAATGCATCACTGGAACTATTCGACTATACCATATCTAAGAGGTCATTGTTTCATGGCAATGTAAGAACTTTCTCTTGTTGAAATGAAGTTTCTCTTTGTTAATTCATATAGTACAGTCTGAACATGAAATTACAAAGAAGTTCCGTTGACAATTCACACGGTCCGTTTGATATGTTCTATGTAGAATAGTGGCTTCTACACGGGCTGCGTCTTTTCATCTGGACAGAATAGTAGCCTCCATGTGAGCCGCATGGTTCGCTCGCGGTCCATGTGAATTTTTCTGGATTGATAGAGTCATTCCACGCGGCATGTGTGTCTTGTTTAACAACTTGTGTGGCTCGTGTAACTTGTTTTTGGGTGAAATTTCGTTTAAGGACATGTGCACAGCTTCTCGACAATTCTTTTACGTTCCAAACTTCATCATTTGTCCATTTGGCTCGATCATGGCCTACAAGAGCAAACTTTATACTAAAATGAGTTTCAAAATCGCTAAAAAGGTAAAACCTACTATTTGATTCACATCGATAGCCGAGGAATTAAAATATACTAATGTGCATATTTCTAGAAACGAACTATAACCAATTATTGTAAATGAAGTTTGTGGGGTTTTAATATTCGTCAATATTTTGAACTAGTATAACACAGCCCAGCCCAGCTCACAACTGTCTTGAACAACTTTTACCAAAAACATAAATGCTGGTGTAGTAAAGATTGTATTTCACTTCTTCATCGTCTCCCCTCACTCCATCATAAATTTGCGGCAAAAGTAAAGATTTATTCACATCATGAAATTCGCATTCCTTAATGTCTACAGCCTAACAATACTTCGTCAGTGATTCAAGTGTTGTGCATGCATATTTATGTTCATTAAATGTGGACAAAACAATGTAATCTTCTTGGAATATGTGTTCCACGATCGGATGGTATGTGTCAGTGCTTAGCTTATTACTAATTTTTAGTTATTTATCTAAAACTAAAATCATTCATTGTTTATAAATATGTATCATTTGCTAGCTTATAATTCATTCCTCATTGTCATGTCCAATTGCATCACGGATTCTTTGCAAAAGGAAGAATTTTTCTCGATATGGTTATTACTCTTTACCTATGGTAGTACATTTATTTGAGATTAATTTGTTTCAACGATGTTAGTTCATATTTCAGTTTTTTCTTGATGTTAGTTTGTTTTATTTTTATTAGTTTTATTTTAATTTTTTTGTCCATACTATAATAGTTCTATTTTTACAAATATAGAAATCACATAAGCTCTGACTATCTATAATATTTTGAAGCTACAACATTACACATTTGTCACCAACTTCGTCACTTCATAGTTTTCATGCAAAGAAAACACCTAAAGCAACGAAATGACGAAAGGAAGCAAAGAAGACGAAGATCATAAATATCACATTTGTTTTTGCGCATATGCATAAATCATTAATTTGGAGATTAAGGAGGAAAATAAGGTTGAGGAAGAGTCATCGGGGTATTGGAGTTTATGTTTTATTATTTATTTTATTTTCTTTATGCTGCTATTCGTATTATTGTACAATTAAGATTGTTCACATATAAGTTTTTTAATGTCTTACAAACTATTGTTTTATTGTTCTAATGTTTATGTTTTATTTGTTTTGTACATCATTTTATCTTTGTATGACGATGTTATTGTCCTCCGTATACTTTTTAGTTGCATATTTAATATTTTATATCAATTTAATATTGAGTATTTTAGTACTGAAGTATGTATGTTGTAACTATAAGTGTCGTAATTAACAAATATTATCATGTTATTTAATCAAAAAATTATTTAATTTTATATCTATAATTATTTAACATATTATTGTATATAGTACTATATTTTTTATTTTTTAATCGTATGTAATGATGTTATTTTTAATTTATTTAATTTATTCAAAATATCTAATTAATAGAACAAAAATATTATGTGTCGCGCATAGCGCGTGGGCTAACACTAGTATATATAAAAGACGAGTTTGGGCCGCTTTTTGAAATATTTATGAATTTTGGGTGCTATTGTAATTAATATAAATTTACATATTCATATGTACTACTCATACATACGTAACTTTCAATAGTCCACAATGTAAAAAATTAATATCCTAATCATGGTTTCATTCATTATTAGTTCTCATATATGCGTTTCTTCATACAATTAATATTGATTATTTATCATATAAACGTTACTTCCTATTATTGACTGATCAGGTAGAAAGAAGGATTTAGGATTTAGCTATTTTGGTGGCACAATAAATTTTAATATGAAGAATCTTATTTATAGGTGATTAAACGTGCTGAATAAAATATACTCCTTATAATTAATAAATATTTGGCTATAATTATGTCATAAAAATAAAATCTTTATCGAGAACAACTATAAACATGCATAAAATATAGGCTAGACTATTCATATTCCAATAAGTTACACTTAAAATGTAATAAAAAATAATTAATGCACCAATATTCAAAGGAACGGTAATTAATGTAATAATGTTAGCACATTTATACGGATCTCTCTATAAATACTTATTCACCCAACAAATTTCTTCAATCAAAATTTCAGATGTGTTTCAATGGGTGACGGTGCTGAGAATGAGATGTGCTCAGTCGAGTATAGGGATGTCAATGTAGCCCGCAGCCCGTGGGCTGGCCCGAATAGCCCGCCAAATTTATAGGGTTGGGGCTGAAAATTTCTAGCCCGATAAAATCGAAACCCGATTAGCCCGCATCCGATTAACCTCGACCCGTTAGGACCAGACCCGAAAACCCGATGGGCTGGCCCGAAAACCCGATAAAATTTCTATTATTCTATTTTTTACTCCTAGTTTGATACTTCATTAATTAATTTTATAATATAGATAACTAAAAATATAACTTTCAATTTTATATTAAATATACAAATGATATATTAAATTTTTATTAATATAATAATTGATAAATAAAATAAAACTTCAAATTCACTTAAAAAAATATTTAAATTTCTAAAACATACATTAAAATTTGACGAAATATCTCAGATGTTAGTATTTCACCATGTTTATGATTGAGTTTGAGCATATATCTCAAATTTATCATAATTAAATATTTTACATTTTATGAATATAACTAATTTTCATCATTATTTATTGGATTGATCGCATGTTAATTTTATCGGTAACAACCCGATGGGCTAGCCCGAAACCTGAACTTTTAGGGTTAGGGTTGAGCTTTTATAACCCGAAAGAATTCACAACCCGATTAGCCCGCACACGATTGACCCGCAACCCGAGTAGGACCGGCCCGAAACCCGATGGGCTGGCCCGATTGACATCCCTAGTCGAGTATAGCGGCATCAAAGATGGAAGATTTGACAAGAGCCGAGATAAAGAATAAGGAACGGAAGATTCAAGAAGAGTGGAGACTAGACTCTCATGCATCCCTTGATTCCCTTTTATTGTTTGCAAATAATTCTAGAATTAGTGTAGATTCTTGAGTTATATTATGATTGTTAGTTATGATATACAACAATATTTGTTTATTCAAGTTTCATTTTTCATTATTCTAATATGAATCATTTCTTCATCGTCTAGAATTAGTGTGAATAAATGTCTAAAATTATATACGTTTAACGTTATTATAATGTAATAAAGTTCTACCATTTTATGTTCCATTTTTAGTGCAATGAATTGATATTTAGTGATATTATTTTTATGGTAGAAGTGTTAAAGAAGTCCATAATCTCATTTTCATTAGATGTTATTTTAGCTTTTGTAGTGAAATCCAATAATTTTCTATTTTGTACTATACGACTTGAGTGCATTAAAGCGTTCCCAATTGAAATTGAAAACAAATAAGTTAATAGTAATGGTGATTATTATTAATCAATTATAGTTGTGTCAAAATTATTTTTTTTTATAATTTTGATATTTTGAATATTATAAGTCGTGGATTAACTATTTGTTAGAAAAATTTGTGTTTTCGTAGTATAGAAATGTAAAGGTTTGTCAAAGGTATTTTTCACAAGTGCCTAGACTTAATGTACTCTTATTAAATTGTTAATTGCCAATATTAAATATACAAATATAGAAATAAGTTAATTCGTGCATCGCACGAGGGTTAATACTAGTTCAATTATTAAATGCCAGTAGTACTCTATAAAGATTATAACTACTAGTTTCAATACATAATGATCAAATACACGCTTATATATATACTTACGAAGGATTTAATTATAGTTTGAAGATTGTTTTTTAAAAGTAATTCATCCGTCCACGATTAATTAGCATCTTACCTCAAGTGATTCATACTCCCTCCGTCCACGATTAATTAGCATCTTACCTCAAGTGATTCATACTCTCTTCGTCCTAAGATAAGCAAAACACTTCTTTTGAGCACGTGATTTAACGAATTGGTAAGTATTTTAACAGTTAAAGTGGAGAGAGTAAAGTATGAGGGAGAGAAAAGTAGAGGAGTGAAGAGAGAATAAAGTAGGTGGAAAATAAAGTAAGGGAGATGATTTTTTGCCAAAAAGGGAAATGTCTCACTTATAATGGGTGAAGAGAGGGGTTTCGCACGTGTCCCTACTTCAACAAGATTTATGGTTTCCCACTTTTGTAACAAATATTACTAAGAGCATCCACAATGGGGCGCCCTATAGCCCGCCCTATCCTCCGCCACATCAGCATTTTATCCCCCAACACATTCACCTGCAATGGGACCCTCTATAGCCTGCCCTATAATTTTAACTCCTATTTTGTATTTGTTTTTTTTGTTTTTTATGTTTGCAAATATATCAATTAGCAAAAATAAATATAAAAACACCACAAATTAAAGGCAAATCCTATTGTCAGTATTTATTTTTTATTTTTTATATTTTATGCTTGTATGGAAAATCGTCGGAATTCATTATTGAATTTAGAGAGAAATTGAGATGGGGAAGAGAGTGGAGTGAAAGATTTGAAATGAAGTAAAAATATTGGTCATATATATAGTAGAAAATACAGAAAAATATTTAAAAAAAAGTGAAAATGTGTGCATCGTCTGGACTATCCTTCTAAACCCCCCCTTCCCCCCGGGCCGCGCATAATGGGGCGGAGGATAGGCCGGAGGATGCAAGTAATGGTTCATCGTCCGCGGACTATGCATAGGGCGCGGAGGAAGGAAATGGCATAGGGCGTGGAGCTGTAGTGGCGCCCTAAGGTGCGCCCGATGCATCGGGCGGGCTTTAGGGCGCCCCACAGTGGATGCTTAAGTATAAGTGGAAAGAGTGGGGTCGAATCATAGAGACCATGGACCTACTCGAGATTGTTTCTACGACACGGGGTTGGTGTTAGCCACCACGCTTTAAGCACTTGAGCATGGATCTAAACATTAGAGTGGGAAACTTGAACTTTAAACATGAAAACTGAGAATGAGAGCTTAAACTAAATCTAACTAAGAAAACATGAATGGAAGAGTGTTTTGAAAGCTTTGCGCGAAGCAATTAACTTTAGAGAGAGACTTAGGCATGGACATTCCTAAACTAATGTCAACTTGAGACAAAAAAATGCTTGAAATCATTTCAGAAACATGAGTAATGGATTTGTAGCTTAAAACGAGATCGAGATTGACTAGTTGCAGGAATAAAATAAGCAAGTTTCGGAGCACAATTTACTTCTAAACTAGAACAAAACAAGAACATCTACTCCATGAATCTTGAGCAAATCCTACGCAACAACTAGATCTCAACATCTTAGCTACTGGAAATCATGTAAACAACATGGATCTAAACATCTAAGCCACCAATTGCGAAAAGCATCCAAAAAACATGATTAATAACACCATCAACATGAAAATAAACCAAAGCTTTTAAAACTGGAAATAAACCGAGATCCAACGGCGGAGTCGTCAATTCTTCTGTTGAATCCATTTAATCTAACTAGAAAGCAAGGTGTGAAGGAGCTTCTAAGATGGAGGCATCAATTCCACCGTTGAAACGGCCAAGACACTGTAAATCTACCCTAAAGTCTTAAAAACATGAAAATGAAATGTAATCCCGACCTCGGAGTTGTCAATTTCTCCGTCGAAACTACAGAGCTAAGCTAAGAAAGTAGTAACTAAACTAAACTAAGCATAGAGAAGGTGGCGTTAAGCGCCTATTAGAGCTCCCTACCTAAACTACAGTAGCGTTAAGCGCGCCCTTCTATATTGTGGAAAGTTTCTATTTATAGAGCAGCTTAAACTTCAACCCTAAGGCAACTTCTCGTCCGATTTGACCATTTTATCCTTGCAGTAATTGAGGATCTTCATGTCAGCACGCCATTCTGTCTCCTTGACCAGTTAAGCGACTTTTTCTGCACTTTTGCTCCATTCTTGCTTAACCTGAATCTGCTCGGTCAGTTTGCTCCATCTACTTGATCCAACAGATACTTCTTCATGTGGTGAGCTCCTCTTGATCAACTCAGTCATCTTATGTCTTCATGTGGTGGGATCCTCTTGATCAACTTAGTCATCTCATGTGGCAAACTCCTCTTGATCAACTTGTTAGTTAGCCAGGCTCCATTGCTCCACTTGTCTCCAACTGGTCAATTTGTCTTCAACTTTAGCCATTTTTCACTCCTTTTTTGAGTTGATCAAGTTGTTCCTACACTCTGCCACTTCAACACTTTTTAGCTCCTGCACACTTAAATTCACAATTTTTTCGTACATTAACAATCTGATTAGTTTAATAAACCCCTATAAAATCATGCTTGTAACGAGTCCTATCAATGGGACATCCCAAAAGAGAATGACTCGCTTATCTTGGTTCGGAAGGAGTATTTTTTTTTTAATCGTCCCAACTAAAGTGATGCATTGCTTTTTTAGGCAAAAACCAACGCTTTCTTTTTCTTTAATCAATTTTACTTTATTATATCTCATACTTTATTTTCTCATTATTTAACTATTAAAAAACATTTTCTAAAATCACATATCCAAAAGAAGCGCCTCACTGAGGTGGGATGAAGATAAGTAGTACTTTTCGTAGTAGTACGTCCCACTTTAGGAGTCTCGGTTAAGATAAATTAATAAAAAATGCTTATAAAGTGTTAAAAGTGGGTCCCAACATCCGCTACAACTAATAAAAAAATGTTAAAAGTGGGTCTCAACATCCACTACAACTAATAAAAAAGTGTTAAAAGTGGGTCCAACATCCACTACAACATTTATTTATTGGACACTCAATTAAAAGTGGGTCCTAACATCCACTACCATATTTATTTATTACACAATCAAACACTTTTTTCTTAAAACATGTGCCCGACTCAACCGGGACTCCTAAAATGGAACGGAGGAAATATATGAGTCTAATATCTTGGGACGGAGGGAGTATTAATTATTATTATGAATTTGTGACGGTAATATTGTTGCTCTCCCAAACACTGTCGATTGTTTTGACGTAAAAATTGACTATATATATATATATTGTCAATAGTTCTCTATCACTATCATATACAAGTAGTAATTATTTTTTCCTCATTACCGCCTATACTTAAGTACTTTTTCAGCAATAAAATTGAAAAACTATCCAAAAACTTTTAATAGTGATTTGCATCTTATCTTAAATTTTTAATTATTTTTCCCTCATTATCGCCTATACTTAAATACTTTTAGGAATAAAATTGAAAGACTATCCAAAAACTACTTTTTTTCCTCATTACCGCCTATCCTTAAGTACTTTTTCAGCAATAAAATTGAAAAACTATCCAAAAACTTTTAATAGTGATTTGCATCTTATCTTAAATTTTTAATTATTTTTCCCTCATTATCGCCTATACTTAAATACTTTTAGCAATAAAATTGAAAGACTATCCAAAAACTTTTAATAGTGATTTTACATCTTATCTTAATTTTAAAATTCTTACTACATGCAAATTACACGTAACTATAATGGTGGATAGTGATAAAATACAAACTCTAAATACTATACAAACTCCAAACTATGATCTGGACTATTCAAAAATGTCAACATAATATCAATCATTGACAATGTGTTGACATTTTATGTTGCTGTTATTTTTTCATCTGTTGATATTTTCTAATCGTCCAGATCATAGTTTGAAGTTTGTACAATATTTAGAGTTTACATTTTGATTACATCCCCAATCATAGTACAGTAACTTATAAATATATCATCTTCACTTTCGCTAACTTGCTAAGTAAATCATATATTAAGAAAATGTAACTTATAAATATATCATCTTCACTTTCCCTAACTTGCTAAGTAAATCATATACTCCCTCCGTTTCACCATAGTTGAGGTGAAACTTTTCGGCACGGAGTTTTAGAAATGAATATTGAGTGTGTTAAATAAATAGATAAAAAAGTAAGAGAGGGGAAAAGGTAGAGAGAATAAAGTATAAAATAAATAAAGTAGAGAGAATAAAGTAGGAGAGAGTAAAGTAAGAAAGAGAAAAAAGTTACTCCATATAAGGAAATGACTCAACTATGAAGAAACTTCCCGAAATAGTAAAATGACTCAACTACAGTGAAACAGAGGGAGTATTAAGAAAGTGTATATGTATTCTTGCATGCTCCACTCCATCATATTGTGCGCATGAATGAGTCTCTTGTGTGCCCCATTCCATCATTACGACTAGGAAGAAGCTATTAGGGCATCCGCAGCGCGGCTCGCCATCGGCGAGACGCGACGGCGGCGAGACCGCATTGCAACAGATATCTCGTCCCGACGAGACGGGATATCCCGTCGCGCGCGGAAGGGATCGGCCTCGAGCTGGCTCGCCACGCGCGCGGTGTGACGCTCACTCGCCGGCACGCGAGTGGGCGTCGCAATAATGATGTCATAATTCGATTTTTTTTATTAAGAAATTCGATTTTTCGAAAGAAAAAAAAATTAAAAAACGGTAATGTGACCGTTCAACCGTTGAATTTTAAATTTTTTTAATTTATTTTTTATTCTATAAGTACTTTTCTCATTCTCCATTTTACACACAAACACACATCTATTCTTCTCTCATCTCTTTCTTTTTTCTCCAATCACTTCTATAAATCATTCCTTTATTTTTTTTCTTCTCCCAAATTTAATCCATTCATGGATCCATTTGAGCAAATGCGTCGAATAATGGAAGAATCGTTAGAAGCAGATCGACGTAGGGAGGAGGAAGCCGCTGCGCCTCCTCAAAGGCGACCCTGGACTTAAATCCATATTAACCGGGAGGAAGCCGCCGCAAGGTTGGAACGTGATTACTTCAGTCGGAACCCGGTATGGGGAGATATCTACTTCCGTCACTGTTTCCGTATGTCACGCGCGCTATTTTTGCATATCGCGAATACATTGGTGGCACGGGAAGAGTACTTCAGAGAAGGGTTCGACGCTGTTGGCCATCCTAGCCACACAACGCTCCAGAAATGTACGCAACGATCCGTCAGCTTGCTACTGGACAAACGGCGGATTCGTTCGACGAATACCTGCACGTCGGAGAATCCACTGGGAGACTTTGTTTGTTGAACTTCTGCAAAGGCGTCCGGGCAGCCTTCACCGACGAATTCAGAAGAAGCCAACCACCGCAGATTGTCAGTTTCTGCTCCAACTTCACGAACAAGCACACGGATTCCCCGGGATGCTCGAGAGCGTCGATTGCATGCATTGACAATGGAAGAATTGCCCTGTGGCATGAAAGGGGTCATACACGAGCGGCCACAAAGGCACCCACCCCATTGTTATACTCGAGGCCGTCGCCGACTACCGGCTATGGATTTGACATGCGTATTTCGGGGTCCCCGACTCGAACAACGACGTCAACGTGCTCAACAATTCCAACCTCTTCAGCGAAGTTCTGAATGGTAAAGCGCCGGCCACCAACTTCATCGCTAACAATCGCCAGTATAAAATGAGGTACTATCTTGCCGACGACATCTATCCGAAGTGGCCAACCTTCGTGAAGACGTTCAACAGGCCTGCAACGAAAAACAGTCTCTTTTTGCGCAGAAGCAAGAGGTTGCTCGCAAGGATGTGGAAAGAGCGTTTGGGGTTCTCCAAGCTCGATTTAACATTAACAAAGCCCCGGCTCGTACGTGGTTTATGGATAATATGGTCTACAGCATGTATACGTGCATAATCTTGCACAACATGATTGTCGCTGACGAAGTACTTGAGGCGGGAAATTGGTTCGACCCTGAAACCCCGGGAAGCTCAACCGCAAGTAGTTCGCCTTGAAGGGTAGTGCATCCGTCTTTGCAAGAGCGGTTGTCTATTCAGGCAAGGACACGTGATTCTACCGCCCACGCCCAACTCCAGGAGGATCTAATGGAGCACATTTGGGTAAAATTTGGCACCCGTTAGATGATCGTCACTAGAGAACTCCTTCTGCTTATTTGCCTCCATTTTTTTGTGATTTGAATTTAAGTGTGCAATTTGTAATTTCTAGTTTTTTAAATTATGTCTTTTTTTTCAGGTATTTAAATTGTAATTTTATTTATTTAATGAAGTGTGTTTTATTATTAATTGAATTAGTTGGAAATAAAAATAAAAAATGAAATTGAATGAATAGTTAAGAGATGAGATAGTTAAGATATGGAGGAATGCATGTGCTGTCTTTTAGTTAAGAGATGGACTGAAAAGTACAGTGAGACCCATTAAGAGATGAGATGGATAAGGGAGGAATAAGAGATAGGCGGATGACCTAATAACCTTATTAGTTAAAGTAATATAATCAATAGTATAACCTTAAACACTTTGTGTGCTCCAATCCATCATTATTGAATAGTTTGTCTACGCAAATCAAATCACCATCTAATTCGAAATTAAATCCACTAATTTCATCTCAACACCGAAAGGAGTAACTTTTGACTAGTTCGGCGGTGGTGATGATTTGTACACAGTGAAAAACAAAAACAGCAATTGATGTTCTCATTTGGATGTTGCTGCTTTTGCATACAAGAATAAGCAAACAAACAAAACAAGCTCAGTTGAAATAATTGAATTCATTATTCATCCTCTTCTCCATTTTCTTCCCCAATCTCTGCCCATCAATGGCAAATTATCATAATTAAGCCTGACACACCCACACCTACACACACACGCACGCACCACTTCTCTCTCTCTCTCTACAAGCACACACACACACATAGGTGTTAATCGTTTCCGCATCTGAAGTCTGAAGATCCCTAACTTTTCACTGTAACTTGCATGTGTGTGTATGCGCGCTCATTTCCGCATCCCTAATTGAACAACCCTAGGTGTTTTCTCCCTTTTTATACTCTACTTAAGTAATTTGTGAATGCACCTTCACTCACAAACGATTATTGCTGGAAACTCAATTTTTGGCATCTATCTACTTTTGAATCTCATGCTGTGATTTGAAATTTATGACTTCTGAGATCTTCAAGCTGCGCCTTTTAGGCCTATTTTTTTGTTTGGAGATCTCGTCTCTGTACAGTTTGTGATAATTCGCAAGGCATTCTGGATCAGATCCTCATTTTTATCTATAATTGAAAACTTGAAAATATTTGAAATTCACTTCACTTTTTTTATCTTCTTCGCGTAATTTGCTTGATTTAATCACCTGAGAAGAAGAAAAAAGGGGGCGGGGGGAGAAATTCGAAAAGCCAGAATGTGGAAGCAATTTCTGAATAAGCTCCCGCGGAAATCCCAGAAATCGGCTCGAGATTCGGCCAGAAACCCTAATTTGGATGCGGGTTCGGGCCGGGCCTGCACTGGCAGCTCTGCTGCGAAACGGGCTTCGGCTGCGGTGTTCCCAGCCAGCGTGATTTCGGGAATCGAGCCATTGCTTGCGTTTAAAGATGTTTCAAACTCAGAGAAGATGAATCTGTTCATTAGTAAGTTGAGTCTTTGCTGTGTTGTGTTTGATTTCACTGATCCAGCTAAAAATGTTCAAGAGAAGGAGCTTAAGCGAGCTACATTGCTCGAGTTAGTCGATTTTGTCTCCGAAAACCCCCTGAAATTCTCAGAGCCTGCTATCTTAGCTTCTTGCAAGATGTGTTCCATTAATTTGTTTCGTGTTTTCCCACCCAATTGTCGGTCGAGAAGCTCAAGCTCCGGTGAAAATGAGAATGACGATGAGCCCACGTTTGATCCTGCGTGGTCACACTTGCAGCTGGTATACGAGTTCTTGCTCAAGTTTGTGACCTCGTCTTCTTTGGAAGCCAAGGCGGGAAAGAAGTATGTGAACAATGACTTCATATCTAGGATCATTGATTTATTGGAGTCTGAGGATCCGCGGGAGAGGGATTGTTTGAAGGCGATTCTGCACAGGATCTACGGGAAGTTTATGATTCATAGGCCTTTTATTCGAAAGTGCATAAGCAATGTGTTCTATAGATTCGTGTTTGAGGTGGAGAAGCATAATGGTATTGCAGAGCTATTGGAGATTTTTGGGAGTGTAATCACGGGATTTGCTCTTCCTTTAAAGGAAGAACATAAGGTATTCTTCTGGAGGGCATTGATTCCCCTGCATAAGCCGAAGTCGCTAGGGGTTTACTTTCAGCAGCTCTCGTATTGTGTAAATCAGTATGTTGAGAAAGAGCCGAAGCTGGCTAGCCACTTGATTCAGGGGCTGCTCAAGTATTGGCCTATTACAAATAGCCAGAAGGAGGTTATGTTTCTGGGCGAGGTGGAGGAGATTCTCGAAGTAATCAGCATGGGTGAGTTCCAAAAAATGATGGTTCCGTTGTTTTGTCGCATCAGGCACTGCATAAATAGCTTCCATTTTCAGGTAAATCCTTCCATTCTTGATCTTGTGAATCTGTAAGCTTCATTTACTCACTATGATGGTACATGCGATATTTGTGTGAATATTAATTATGATCTGTAGTTTTGAGGCGTGCCATAAGTATCCATATTTATGAATATGATGAAGTGAAAGATTACGATGGGAAACGAAAAGGCATTTAATTTCGCTATTTCTTATCCAGTATGATACTATTAAGCATTGACCGATCTTTGGCTTGTTTAGATTTTGCCGATGTAAATCTTTTGAACTTGTTCATTTTGCTTAATAAGACATTAGGTGACAGAAAATCTATAGATTGATTACATAGGAAAATAGACATTGCATAGAAAGTGTTGAAAAAATAGCTTCACTACTTTGAGTCTATTTTTGAGCTTTTATAGGAGGAATCTCTTTTCATGAAATCTCTAGGGAGAAATGTGTGGAAATAATTGGAATTTGGCTACTAGATTTCCACACTTACCAAAAGCTCGATTCAAACTCAAGAAAGGGAAGTAGATCGAGTGTGTAAACATTCAAGTCTTTGGGGTTAGGTACTTGGAACCCTCAAGAATAGTGTCCATTATCGGATTCATGATACTTGAGTTCTACTCTTGACATATTTCCTAGACAGTTTTATGCATATTGAAATTAGTTTACTTGATTCCAAAACCATAATTTCTCCATCATACCATAAACAGATTCGAAAGAATTCTATATCACTTTATCTACTATGTGGACATATTCTCTACAAATATGATCGTGTAAGGAAACTTGGAGATGGTAGCTTTCACACACCTTTAAGTTTTCTGGCTAAACCTAACTACAAATTTTATGGCTTGAGATGTTAGGACCTACCCATGTATAGAGCTCCGGCTGTCAGATTGGTCTTAGCCAGAAAACTTCAACTCTGAAAATTTGTGTTAAGTTTTATACCAATGAAATGACTCAACTTTTACTCTCTCCTTTACGCTGCAGGTAGCCGAAAGGACTCTGTACCTCTTGAACAATGACCAGATCCTTAGCCTGGTTGCTCACAATCGGCAAGTTATACTGCCGATAGTATTCCCAGCTCTGGAAGCCAATGCTCAAAACCACTGGAACCAGGCGGTTCTAAACCTAACCATGAACGCAAGAAAGATGCTGACAGAAATGGATGACGCCCTAGTATCATCTTGCATCTCCAATAACCAAGAGCAGCAAGAGAAAGTGAGCTCATTGGCCGAGAAACGGAAGCAGGTCTGGGAGCACCTGGAGAACACGGCCAATCTCCAGCCGATGATGGCCAGGAACACTGCCGTTCTGGTAGCTCATTGAACCAACCAGCTCTACATCCTGGTAATATATTCTTCGCCTCCATCTCAGGTGCCTGTTGCAAAGTTGTCGTTCTTGTTGCTGCGGGGGCTGGGTGATCGAGATGGCATCATCGTGGTGTTACAAAATCTCATCTTTCTGCTTTTAGAGATGGCATGGGAAGTGATCTCCAGTGGATAGTGTAAAGTAACATCTTTTGTCAGCTCTTCTTCTTCTTGGTTTAGACTGGATATTGTTGCCATTGTATCTTTGAAAGTAGCTTTGATAATCTACAAGCTTACTCTGCCATTTGTGTCTGTTTGTATGAAAATATATAGGGAATGTTTGAAATTATCTGCGAATGCTCTTTCGTCTCATTTCCTTTTTCTTTTCTCCCATTTTTCATTTTATAAATGTCCTCAACTTCATTTTGGTTAGAAATATGCAATTACGCGTTGAAACAATGCCCACCTGTTTCTTTACCTTTTAATTCCAACTAGGAGTGTTTTTATTGTTATTAAACCTCAAAAAATATTGTGTATGTATTTAATAGTACGAGCTTGACTTAGGAAGTTAATATGCCCCATGTGTTCTCCCTTTCTTAGTCCACGACTGCCAGCTAAAGCAAAATTATTTATTTTCGATCATAATTGCATAAACAACATTAACAAATTTATTCTTTTTTGTCTAGAATGGTGCTTTCGGTTTTCCAAAATAAGCAATCTTGACCAAGAAAGTAGTTATTCATCAAATCAATGTACTCCTTCGTACTTGAACCAAGTCCATTCCAATTTGCAAACTTTCGCGACGAAATCTCTATATACAATTATGGGGAAATGATATGGTATATAACTTACGTTGTGCTCACATAAGCAGCTCATATAAGATATGTAGCATGACATTTCCTTACAATTACGTTTGCTGCTCTAATTTATCTAGACTCAAAAAACGAATGTCACAAAAAGATCTATGTATTCTAACTAGGTTTTTTTTAGTTGGTAAGCTAACAAGGTTTTAAGCCTCTATACTCATAAATCTCAATCTAGCAGCACCCTAACAGACTATCAGTAAATGAATGAATAAGAGATAAGTTCCATCAAATCGTGTTCGTTTCATATAAATTTGAATGTCATAGAAGATCATATTGTAAAATAAGAATCATGAACTAGTGTATACACAATACAATGGTGACTATAGTACCATATATCCCCAATGAAAACAATCAACACTAAACTAATATAGTTCCCTATGCAAACCTGAAAATGTTCCAGACAATCTACCATATTCCAATGAAGATAAAAGCAGCATAGAAGCTTGGATCCAGAATATTTTTGATCATTTCTGTTGGGGCAGCCTTTGGACAACCACCTGCAACAAGCAAATAGGTAGCTCAGTTTCTGCCGAAACAATGAAAAATTCATAAAAGTAGTTTCAACAATATTCTTGAGTTGACAATATCAACAAGATGCAGTTTCTTGACGATGTATTGATCATTGATGTGTACTGAAGTTTACTCCAGCTCGATTCACACCTTATAATTCTTTTTATTAAATAAGTTTCGTATCTCTTTCCATGCAACAAATTTCAAACAACAGGAGTGCACGATAAGAGAGAAATTAACTTGGAGTAAGATACCACAGCATTACCTTTCCAGAGTTCTCTTTATTTCCTACAATAGTTTGACATGCAAGTCTCCAAGAGTCCGGCTTCTGTGAGAAATACAAATACAGACTCAAATATGCAAATGAAAAGAAAAAAGAGAACTAAAATTCTGAAAAATAAGGAAATATTTTGCTATATTACATTAATACATGCACATAATTCACAAGAAAATTGACAACCCTTGAGTGATCATACGTAGCAACACAAATGAAGTTAGAAAGCGGAGGGGGAGTAAAAACAAGGACGTCATGTTAACACTTGCCTTTTTGAGATATCGAAGCTCTGTATTCGTTCTCTCATTCAGGAGATCCTTTCCATCGATAATCTACAGGTCAGGTAAACCATTTGCTCATAGGTATATTTCAATAAAATCTAAGCTCCAGCTAATGGAAATTTAATACTCAATAATCTAAATTGTTCTCAGTCTCCTTCGGCATAGACAAGGACAATAACTTTCATTACATTAGTTTAATTGCAACTTTGCAAGTAGCTTTATTCTCATGAACTGAATTTTCTACTTACAACCAGCATATCTTATATGCCCGCAGCCCACTACTCTTTTTTCACCACCAGAAACTGATTGACACACGTTATCAATCGATTAAGAATTTCACAGTGCATCAAGCAATGAACTATGCAATTACACCCATCAATCATCATGGCATTGCGTTCGTCTTATCAAAACCACTAGCATCTTAACCAACTAAGGAACTGAGTAATGCCGAGGCTCTAAGCCTCTAAGCATAAGCAATTAGAGTAGAACACGAAGCTCCTCATCTTACCTCGACTATACAAGTTCCACAGCTTCCACCACCTCCACAATTCATTAGTTTCCCCTGGTGTAAAAGAGAGACTAAATGCAGTTAGAAAAAGTAAAATAAGCAGATCATGAGGCCTTCTGTTTCCACCATTCAGTCAAACCAACTCCACGTGATATCTATAATCTATCTATGAACAACGATATCTTGATTCCTAAAATACACTAATCCAACGGATTAAGCGATCAAATGAAGCTGCCATGAGCATAAACGAGAAGATAAAATAGAGACATTTAGCTTACATAAATGATAGTATCTTGATTCCTAAAATACACTAATCCAACGGATTAAGCGATCAATGAAGCTGCCATGAGCATAAACGAGAAGAAAAAATAGAGACATTCAGCTTACATAAATGGCGTAGAGCTCAATTTTGTTATCCAACATTATGTTCCTCAGCAGCTTCTCTCCACTTATGGCTTTGGCTCTGTTTACTGCATCTCCTGATTTAGGCTACAAATCAACCAAGTATAATTACTAAATTATTCATAACAAATCGACGATCGCCATTAAAACCCCCAATTCGGTTTCATAATTCCTATTTTCACAAATCCAACGCTTGTGAAGTAGTAAATAACTATGAATTAGCATGAATCGGCTAAATTTAGAGATATAACTAATGTGCGTAATGATCGCAGCAAAATGTGTGTGAGAGAGAGAGTTATACGCACACCAAGGAATTCTAGCTCGATTTCAGGTTGTTCCGAAGGTGCGGTGGAGGTTTCCGGCGACGCAGCGGCGGAAACGGAAAAGCTTCTGGTTGTAGAAGGAAATGCGGCGGAAGTGCGGTAATTGGAGGTGACGCTGGAGAGTTCCGGTGGGCGGAGTGACACGTGGCAGAAACTCATGGCAGCCATACTGCATGAGAGAGAAGCATTCATCACTCACTATCCTTCCCAGCCTCCAGTTTATAATTTTAGATTTTTAGTATTTGTGGCTCAAAAAATTTCAAGATTTTCACTTGCTCCATCCATCCCAGAGAATATCCAATTTGAATTCGTCATTAGTTTTAATATAAAATTAGTAAAGTAAATGGAGTACAAGTACTTTTTCCGTCTCTGAATATGTGTCTCACTTTAATTCGACACGGATTTAAGAAATGTAATAGTTTAAAAGGTTAATGGAGTATAAGTATATTACTACCTCCGTCCATCAAAATTTGTCCCACTTTGACCCGACACAGATTTTAAGAAATGTAATGTTACGTGAGTTGAAAAAGTTAGTGGATTGTAAGTCCTACTTTTATATATTAGTAGTTTTATAATAAATTGTGAGTAGGAATGAATTATTGGAATATGAGGTCCACTATCAAAAATGGTAAAAGTGAATGAGACAAATTTTGGAGGATGGACGAAAATGGAAAAATGAGACAAATTTTGGTGGACGAAGGTAGTATTAGTTTTTATTTTTTATTTAAATTTTTTTATTTTCTTTATGACTATTCTCTTTATTAAAGTTTTATATCAATACTTTCTGAATTTTTTTTATCTTACTACGTTCTATAAATATCCCACTCCTCTCCCACTTTATTCACACCTCAAAATCACCATCTCCTTCTTCAATTTCTTCACATATTTCTTCCAAATTCTCTCACTATTCTCATTTTCATAGACAATTTTTTTTTTCAAATTTCATTGTTTTGGATTCTGACAAACAATTCCTACATTGCCTTATATCAGAACACTTTAATCTAAATAATCGATCAATTCATCCAAACAATTAATTTCCATTTCCAGTGTTTTCCTAACATACATACTCGTGCTTTCATAGCTATACTAGAATAGTACTTCGTATACTTGTATTAATGTATTAGTACTAATGAAAAGTTCATTCGCGATAGGTGTTTGACTTGATGTCCACTTGTTGGGTGTGCGAGTAAACATTATTTTATTTATTTTAAAGTATAAAATATTATCAAAAAAATGAATTACATTTATAAAATTTGTTTTATTAAATAAATAAAGGATTTTTTTTAATTACAAAATCATGCTTAGCCTATTAATATATGTGCTTGCTTTTAATGAATTATACTATATTTTAATTAAATTAAAAAATGAGTTTGATTAATTCGCACATAAATTGAATAAAGAAATAGGAGTACAAAACGAATGTTATGAGTTCGTTGGGGAAGGGGAAAGATGAGGAGTTATTTTAGAATAAGAAAAAATATATATAATGGATTAGTAACAACATTGATTCAGTGACATAAATGAAATGACAAGATAAATATGATTACCTCATTAACAGTGAAGTTGTGGAAAATAAACAACTCCTTTGAAACCCCTCGCCTTTAAACCCTAGCGCTCCAACTTCTCGCTCTACAAAAGCAACGATAATCTTCACCGAGTAACTCAAATTATTCACAATGGCATCTATGATGGTGAGCTCGATCTGTTATTCTTTCTCTATGTGATACCGTTTTATGTTTCTGGATGTCAAAGTTCCCTCTTTCTAGATTTATGCTTCTTCGCGCTTCGCGATTAGTGCATCAACGCTCCCTTTGTTTGTTCGACTTGTTCGATGTTAGATTCCGTTATCATTTATGAGAAAATGTTGCTTGGATACTTAATTACTCTCCTTCGTCTGCATAACTGTGTCATTTACCTACTCAATGGCTGTTGTTCTGTTCAGCTACAAGCAATGAACATAGTGCAATATCTGTCTCCGGAAGGAATTGACCGAACCTCAATTGTGTTTTGCCACTGCTGCTATTTTCATTTTTGTATTAGTTCATATCACTGGCATCCCAGATCTTGCTAGTGTACCAGCTCATACCTCTGTTGAGAGAGCCTTGGAGTGAACCTGAAAGATTAGGTGGATACATGAATGAGAACTAAGTGAGGAGACTGTGTATAGGTTCTGTTAAGGAGTGTGATGATATTCATCCGGGGTGCAATTGATGAGATCAACTAATACATTGGATGATACATCTCCTACTACATAACTATAAAAGGACACTTGGGGATGTATTACCGAATGTATTAGTTGTTTGAACTTTGAAGACAATATATAGCCATACAAACATGCTTTGCCAAGTTAGCCTTTTGCATTGAGATGATCAATGTATAGAGCCTTAAACGGTTACTTAGAAAATGTTTGAGCTATGTGGGAGAGTTTGTGAATTTAGTACATTTCTGCTGAGGCTAACAAAGGATTAGTGTGGGTAAATTATTTGTTCAACTGTGTGTAATTTCCCTGCCTGTTTATATCCCTTCTTCCTCGAGTGCACTCCCTGAACCAATTTTGTATGATTTGTTGGTATTTTAAGTCTTGTATGAATGCAATATTTTCTTTGCACTAAAATATTCTATGTGTGGTGATAAACAACAGCAACCACAAATTATACTGCTCAAGGAAGGCACTGATACATCCCAAGGAAAGCCGCAATTAATAAGCAACATAAATGCGTGCGTGGCTGTGTCTGATGTTGTGCGAACTACTCTTGGCCCAAGGGGAATGGACAAATTGATCCATGATGACAAGGGGAATACCACCATCTCTAATGACGGCGCCACCATAATGAAGCTTCTCGACATTGTTCATCCTGCTGCCAAGATCCTTGTTGACATTGCGAAATCCCAAGATTCCGAGGTAATATTTTCATTATATGTTTGCTGCCAGTTACTTTTCCTTTCTCCTTTTTTATCTAACTTTTAACTTCCAGTGTACTTTCATTGACATCCATTCAAGATAAGTTGAATAACATTATGTATGTAACTGATTTTATTTAAAAGTTCCACATGCTGCTGCATTTGTTTAAACTAATTTTGTACCAGTACTCCTCTATAGTAAACTGGCCAGCTAAAGTTTGTTATTCTATTTATTTGTTTCTCAGGTTGGTGATGGAACCACAACAGTAGTTCTGCTTGCAGGAGAGTTCCTAAAGGAAGCAAAGCCTTTTATTGAAGATGGAGTTCATCCTCAAAACCTTATAAGAAGTTATCGCACAGCCTCTTCATTGGTAAGATTTGAGGCTACTTTTGTTTTGTCTGTTCAAATTAGGTAATACAGTAGGTTATAGGTCTTACATCAAAGCCACTTGAATTTCCTGTGTTTCTTTTACTCTTCTAGGCTATTGAGAAGATCAAAGAGTTAGCTGTTAGCATAGAAGGTAAAAGCTTGGAAGAAAAGAAAAGTTTACTGGCAAAATGTGCTGCTACAACTCTATCTTCGAAGCTTATTGGTGGCGAAAAGGAGTTTTTTGCAACTATGGTTGTGGATGCTGTCCTTGCTATCGGGCTTGAAGATAGGTTAAACATGATTGGGATGAAAAAGGTGCATGAATTAAAAATTTACTTTGATACCTATTTAATTCTCATGCCTGTTTATTAGAGCCTGCCATTATTTTGGTCTCCTGCTGTTTGCTTATGCTACACAGTTATGTATTGTGTCTTCGAGCTTTAGTCTTTACTCTGTAAACGGAGTCTATGGAAGTTTCACAAATTCTTTTAGAATGTTTGGGTTTCAGTGTTTTGAATGACAGGAACCATGTTTAGCATAATAGCATCAGAACGTATTATCTTGAAATTGACTGGGGTTAATGATGTTATTGACATTTCTTAGTTGAAGCACTATCTAGTATCTGGACATTAGAATGGGTTGTGAATACTAAGACTATTCTTTATGTTGCCACTGTTAGCATGTTTACATGCAATGTTATAGTTTAATGGAGTTGTTGCTGATTTATCATTTGCCTTTATCCTTAATATCCTCTTGGATTGCTGATTGTCGGATTGCAGTTTCATGCTAATTTACTTTTATAGGTTCCTGGAGGTACCATGAGGGATTCTTTTCTTGTGAACGGTGTTGCCTTCAAAAAGACATTCTCATATGCTGGGTTTGAGCAGCAACCAAAAAAGTTTCTAAATCCCAAGATACTTCTGCTTAACATTGAACTAGAGCTCAAATCAGAGAAAGAAAATGCTGAGATCAGGTGCGAATGCTCTACCTTTTTGGATCTGCCTCATGCCTAGCAAAATGGCTTCCCACTTTCCCTAGATTTCTTATTTTGGGTGTTGTGATAGGTTGTCGGATCCGTTGCAGTACCAATCAATTGTAGATGCTGAATGGAATATTATTTATGACAAATTGGATAAATGTGTGAAGAGTGGAGCCAAAGTTGTCCTCTCCCGTCTCGCTATTGGTGATCTGGCAACTCAGGTACTAGATTTTTAAATATTTATAGAAAATAAATATGGTCATTGTGAGGAATTCATAACACGTAGTCCATATTAGGGTTAAATTTACTAAAGTTGAACATATGGATTTTACTTGCCAATTCATTCAAGAATAGTGTGGCTGTAAATGTTAGTCATGAAAGGATTAAAATGGCTTTTGATTAACATTGTAAATTTATTATCTATGTGCAGTATTTTGCAGACCGCGATATCTTTTGTGCTGGTCGTGTTGCAGAGGAAGATCTGCATCGGGTTGCAGCAGCTGCTGGTGGAACTGTTCAGACAACTGTGAACAACATTATTGATGAGGTATACTCTTTCCTTTTTTCTCCCTTTTCCTGCCTTGATAATAATAATAATTATACCCGTATAATAATACTAAAACAATTGTGACACCCTTGACGCCTCTCAGACTCAGTTTTAAAGTTTTGTTTTATATTGACACATTAATACAGAGTATATATTATTTATTACCTTGTGTTCTAGAAATAAACTGTTAATTTCTCCCTGCTGAATCCTTGGTTTTCTCCATTCTTTATTTGAAAGGTCCTTGGTACATGTGACGTATTTGAAGAGAAGCAAGTTGGAAATGAGCGGTTTAATATATTTAGTGGATGCCCCTCTGGTCGGACTGCCACAATTGTTCTTCGTGGTGGTGCAGATCAGGTTCGGTCTTTATCATCTTCATGCTCTCCTGACTGTTGTTTATCTAGACTCGCCTCTGATCACTTTCTTTTTGATGACTTTAGTTTATTGAGGAGGCAGAACGGAGTTTACATGATGCTATAATGATTGTCAGAAGGGCTCTGAAGAACTCAACTGTAGTTGCTGGTGGTGGTGCTATTGATGTACGATCTATCTTCTGCTTTGGGGAATGCTTTTACGTTTGAAGGAATTTATAGTTGCAATTCTAATCTTTAATTTGCATCTGCAGATGGAGATTAG
The DNA here is from genome assembly GCF_023119035.1 of Salvia hispanica. Taxonomy (NCBI): domain Eukaryota; kingdom Viridiplantae; phylum Streptophyta; class Magnoliopsida; order Lamiales; family Lamiaceae; genus Salvia; species Salvia hispanica. The sequence goes on from NC_062968.1 coordinate 45,396,832, forward strand.
CAGATACTTGAGGCAGCATGCACGCACCATTGCTGGGAAGTCACAGCTCTTTATAAACTCCTACGCAAAAGCCCTTGAGGTAATTTTACTAGGAAGTATGTTCAATGATTTGGAGTCATATTTTCATATTCTCGAATAGAAATGCATGAGAGGTAAAGATATGGGCAAACATATGCTTCTCTTATGATAGAGATAATTGAAACTAAACAGTTTGATATTTTTAACTATTTCTTGCGGAATGCTAATTGAAAATAAAGAAGCTTGAATATAAAAAAGAGCTGGTATCAGTATCTATATCTCAATTCAAACTATCATGTGTAGATTGCAACGTCCTTAATTACCATTTTCCACTATTTTGTCCTCTGTGCTATCTGATTCAGTGTTTGCCGCCATGTTACAGATAATCCCACGACAACTGTGTGACAATGCTGGTTTTGATGCAACTGATGTGCTGAACAAACTAAGACAAAAACATGCCCTTCCATCTGGTTAGCTCTCTTTATTGAGTACTACTAAATGTGGTAGGCCTATTAGCTGTGTTCTATGTAAGTGGAGATGATCAGTTCTAGTGCGAAGATGTCCAGCATCTTTCTCCAATGGTAAAACCAACCGTTTATTAACGAAATATGGATTATAAACAGGAGAGGGTGCACCTTATGGTGTAGACATCAATACTGGTGGAATTGCTGATTCATTTGCCAACTTTGTTTGGGAACCAGCAGTTGTCAAGGTATATCTCATTCCATTAGTTAATTGGACGTGTTGGTTGTTTTGTCATTACACTCATAACACTTACAGCATCTCCAAACCTTTGTTCCACAGATAAATGCCATAAACGCTGCTACTGAAGCTGCTTGTCTTGTCTTAAGTGTTGATGAAACTGTCAAAAACCCCAAGGTAATTTGAAAATTTGGATTAATTTCTTTTCATAATGCACCTAAATTTTACGGCCTAGAAGAGGTCTGGTAGCAGAACTCAGATAAGATTCGTATACTCAAATTTCATCTATCTTAGCTGATTTTGTTACATTTTTCACTCCAATATGGTCATTGCATGATGCCACATTCTTTATGTTGCAGTCTGAGAGTGCTCAAGGAGATGCTGCTGCTATGGGAGGTAGAGGTCGAGGAAGAGGTGGCTACGGAGGTCGTGGAATGAGGAGGCGATAAGTATTTGGATGGATGTTTAGTGGTGCTCTCAATGTATTCTGTCGAATATGTGCGGCTGCTGTTTCGATCTCCATTTGATTCCATTTTTAGTGTGCTTTTAGCAGTTTCGGATTGATCTATATCTCTGAAGTTTTAGTTTGGAGGTTTTTGTGTTGACTAATGAACTTATTGTAATACTATCATTTGCGCTTCTGTAGTGGAGTACGAATTATTGCCATTTATTCACATTTTTGTGCATATTCTTGTTTCTCTAATTTAATCATGAGTCATTTGTAACATTCTCAATTCATGTACGGTTGACTTCCAATGAACTCCGATATTTTTGCAGAGAACTTCGATATTTTTGGGTTATTTGTAAAAAGATTTCTGATTTTTTGATGATGAACATTTTCAATCAAAACAAATTTTTATTTTGTAATTGTTCTAGTTTCACCCTTTTCTAAATTGTACTCCTTATCTCCTTAATTGTTTTATTATGTCATTTTCGTTATGTCTTCATTTATTGTCTCATTTCTTATTGTATTTGTTTTGTGAATTTCAATTTCAATTAACTTATTTTACTCACAATTATATAAAAATAAAAATCTATGTGTCTTATAGAAATAGATACTTTGGAGATAATAAGAGTTATAAATTTTAATATATAATTGTTTAAGAGAGCAGAAGTTAATATAATTGAAATATTGTTAGTAGTTTAAGGAGCCCACATTATTAGTAGCGTGTGTTTATCACTAAATCCTTAGTTAAGAATCAGAATTAAGAACTGAATTTATTACAATGATTAATGAGGTAATTGCTCTATGAATATCCTACTAAAGCAAAATTATGGAAATTAAACTGGAAAACCAAATCACTATTCATTTTAAAAAGAAATTTTACATTAAATAATCAGTAAGTGATAAACATGTTACATATCACTACAAAAGCTAAAAGCTGGAAATTTACAATACAAAAGCCAAATCAGATGGAGGTAAAAGTTCTCTATAATTTTGAAAATCCTGCACAATCCAATTCATAAATACTCCGACAACAATTAAGACCCGTCCGCATAAAAATATGATTCATATTTCACTAATTTTTTTTTCAATAAAGTCAAATAACATTTAAAATTCACTAATAAATCATGGAACCATTAACTGGTATTAAATATAGTATTTTTTGTTGTTTTAAACAGTAATTTTTTAAAATTATAGTGAACTGTGTCTATTATCTTTAAAAATTAACAGTTTTTAAGAAATGTTGTGAATTGAAATATTTGTAATTTTTGTCTTTTAATTGCATTTGATTAGAATGATGATTATTTCATTTTTATTTACTATAGTACTCTATTTTAGTGATTCAATATGATTATTTTTGAATTTTCGCATAAATTTTATTTTAAGGGATATGGACATGAAAAAAAAAATCTCGTTTGAAAAAAATCACTTTTTAGTCCTTGAGATTTGCATTTTTTTAGTCACTGAAGTGAGAAAAATCACATTGTAACGGAAATGGACACGAAAAAAAAAAAATCACATTTGCAATGTCCCGACTGACTATTTTGGCATTAAAACCATGAAAGGTGTATATGTAATTTTATTCATCTCATTTTTACTCCATAGGTCTGCCATTTATAGTTTTATTTTGTCTCGACATAGAGTTTAAGAAATTGTTTGACTTTGTGAAAGAAAAGTGAAGAAAGATGATAGTCGAATGCAAATCCAACTTTTATACGATAATAATAATTTTATAATATAATGTGAGTGTAATGATTTAAATGTACTTAAAGTAGAAATATGATAGTGGAAATTTTAATTAGCACAAATTTAAATGTAAAGTTTATAAAATAAAAAAGATAGTGAAAATATATAGTTAAAGTTATTAGTAATAATAAGACACATATTACTAAAACTTAAATTTATTACAAGCAAATAGAAATTGATTCTGGTTGTCGGGCAAAAATAAAAAATATACTATACACTATTTTTTATTGACAGAAGTAGTAATAAGGATTTTAATTATTGTCGGTAAATCGTTAAATGAGAGACGCATTAAGACAACTTATATTTGTTCTAACTCCTGATTAGATCATTGAACCTTTAAATGGCCATTTTCCAACCTAAAACCTACTACTACCATTTTAGTGCATTTTCTAAGATGTTCAAATTAAATAAGAAAAGAATATACGACAATGCACATCATCAAAATCCCACCAAAAAGTTAGTACATTTCCAATAAACAGTTATGGACAGATAGCGGCGGAACTAGAAATTTTACTATGGGGGCCCAAACTACCACTAAAAAATTTATTGAGTGTGTTCAATGCAAACAACACGAAAATAGCTCGAATATGAGCAATATAAAAAGCCACGCGTGAAAAATGAAGGAAGAGAAAAGTAATTAGTGACTAAGCAAAGCACAAATATTACTAATAATAACATATTTATTACATTAAAGTGTTATTTTCTATTCCAAATATTTTATAATAAAGGGCATCACATTAAAATTGATTTTATTAATATCATATAATATTTTAAAAATATTTATGCAATAGAAGAACTATTTTTTATTCTTAAACTATAAATTTTTTTTTTTATAAAATGATTTATACATTACTTGTAAAAAACATCAATGGAAGTTTCTAATGTGAGAAAATCCATGAAATATAAATGAACGTGAAAAATCAACAAAAAGTACTAATTAGAAAAGAAAAGATAAAGCAAATGAACTGCAAGCATGCTTTAAAAACAATTTTACTAATATTATAAATCTAATAAAATATGAATTTAATTAACAAAAATGAACCCATAATAGGAAGAACAAATTCTTAAATAATAAAAATGCCGCAGGAGGGAGTCGACCACACTATCTCACGGACATGAAGCTGAAATTTGGACCAACTGCACTAGCTCTTATCATGTTCGAAACTGCATACATATAATATACTATATAGGAATTACGCCAATGGGTCCTTAGGGCCCTCCAGCCCCACCATAGCTCTGCCACTGAGGACAGACTTAAATACGCACACACACCATGCATGATGCTTAAACAAATAAATTTGTCAATATTACAAAATAAAATAAAACCCCATGCATGTACGTAAATGAACTATACTGAGTAAAATTAGGGATGTAATCAAATGCAAACTCTGTATATTGTGCAAACTCTAAACTATGATCTGGATCGTTGGAAAATGTCAACAGATGACAAGAACATCAACAGAAAATATCAACATAGTGTCAAAAGTTGACATTGAATCAAAATTTTGAAATTTTACACTATGTTGACATTGTGTTAACGTTGTGTTGACACTATGTTAAAAAGTTTAGAGTTTGTACAATATATAGAGTTTGCATTTTATTGCTACCCGTAAAATTAAATGTTAAAAATACCTTAATTCTGTGGCCAAACTTAATTCAACGTTGGTCTACAATTCCAATAATAAAAATCAGCGCACGTAATGTATCTGGATGACCAACAAAAATGAAAAGCTAAATAAATAAAGTCAATACATTACACTTGCACATTATAGCAATATGCCAAAATTTATTTGTTCCACGCGCACACCTTGCAAATATAGTAGTAGCATAATTTTTGATAGCACATCAAAAGAACCTCAACCATATAAAAAATATTAATGCGAATACAAGTAGCATACCGTGGACAAAACTATCCTTCTCAAGCACATTGTTGGATGATGGCTCATCATGGATTGGAGGCCGAGGCCGAGGCTGAGGTTGAGGCTGAGACCGAGGCCGAGGGGTATTACCTATCCGCCCTCTTGATTTTATTGGCGGGTCCAAATGCGCATTGGCATTCTTCGTCCTCTCTTTTAGGTTGTCCCCTACAATTTTATTATTAGCCTCAGCCGGAGAATCGGAGACCGATGATCGGACAATTTCCTCTGCTTCTGCCTCACTTGTTGAGCATTCATTTACATCTTCCTCTGCACCGCTGGATGAGCATTTTCTTCCATCTTCTTCGCCTCTAAAATAAAAATATGGGTCAATAAAAGTTTAATATCTCGCAAAAGTTGGGAGAGAGCACCAATAAATAAAGTTCTAATATTTCAATTTAGTCAATAATTACAACGATCAAGTTTAATATACATGCAATTTATGACATTCTCTCTCTCTCACACACAGGGCATAATCAAACGATAACTCAGTTCTTCCATGACGACTAATACTTCATTTTCATATTTCATAAAAATAGAGATTCTTTTTATTTTGATCCGGTCATAAAAATAGTGATTTCGATTTTTGATAAATTTTTTTCTTTAATGAGGTGATATGCTCCAATATCTTTTTCTTTCTATATCTTTCATACATTACCAATTGTGCATTATAATTCGCAAATGTCTCTATTTTTATGAGATGGAAGGAGTAACTATTTTGATGATACTCTGAAAAGAGAAAAATGATATAGGTATTCATCAATAATGATATTGAATCAAATTGAAAATGATACTGAATTTGCGTACAATCCTTAAAAAAGAAAAATGATGATGTGTTTTACCAATTATGATATTATATCGCACAATTTGGGAAAAAGATAAATGATGACTATTTCACCAATAATGAAATTATTAATTTTATAATAGAACGTGAGTGTAGTGAGTTAGTGGAATGTGGGACCTACGTATCAAGTAAAAATGAAATGTGAATCTCTGTGGGACGAACTGAAATGACAAAATGTAACTCTTACTATAGAACGGACACGAAATCATGTGAATCGAGATTAATATCTAGATCCTTCATAAGATGTTAAGCTAATAGTATCATTAATGTTGATTAAGACCAACGTCATTTTTTACTTTCATTGTATCATGTCAATACATTATCATTTTCAATATGATACAATACCATTATTGATAAAGAGGAATATCATTTTTCCTTTTACGGAGTATCATTGAATACTTCCCTCCTTAGAAACTTTATAAACTTGTAACATTTCACTTTTACCATTTTTAGCAGTGAATTTCACATTTCACTAATTCATTCCCACTCCATTTTATTACAGTACAAAACTAATATATAAAAATAGGATACATATGCCACCAACTTTTTAACCCACTTTTTATAACATTTCTTAAAACCCGTGATGGGTCAAATAGTGACAAATTATTAGGGACGGAAGGAGTAGTTATTAGTTACTCCTTCCATCCCACTTTGGCAGGCTCAGTTTTCTGTTTTAGTCCGTCTTACATTAGAAGTCTCAATTAGAGTTTTCCATAAATGATAATAGACCCCACATTCTACTAACTCCATTCACTCACATTTTACTAATTAATATATCAAAATGCTACCCACATTCTACTATCTATTTTTACCAACTTTTCTTTTAATTTCTTAAAATTCCCTCATAACTCAACTACGACGGCTAAAGTGGGAAAAATGGATTTTTGAGGAAGATATGAGTAATCAAGGTAGTAAGACCTATATATTATATATGCATATACTAATAGGAAAGCGATAAAAAAAAATGATCTCAATACAAAACGTAGACCAAGTCTTGACCAAGTAGACCAAGTCTTGACAAAGCGATAAAGTAGACCAAGTCTTGACCATGAGTTTGTCAATCTGATGATCAATAATTAATCAAAATCACTGAAGATCATTATTAATTAGTTTGAGGTTATTTTATAAAATCTAGATTTTAGGTCATTTTTAGATTATTTTAGGTTATTCTTACTAAAATGACCTAAAAATAAACTAACAGTTCACCTTCGTATATTTGGTTCTGCATTTACTTTATCTCTACTTTATTCTCCCTCTCTTATTTTACTCTTTCCACTTTACACACAAAATAAAGTTTTATAAATTCCCGTGTCGCTCAAGGAAGGGGTCATCTTCCTTGGGACGGAGGGAGTATATTTTAAAAAAAAACTTAAATTGAGAAAGTTGTATCGCATTTGATATATTTTTATTAGATAGAAATAGTTAGCTTTAATTATGCCCAACCTATATTTTCTATCTCCTCATTTTACCTCTATACAGATATCGGTTAATAAATGCTTATCGCCGTAGAATAAATTCACACCATCCATTTCATTATGCAATTATCGATAATTGTTCTTAGTTATGATCCAAAGAAGTGCTGTAAAAATGTTCATTTACGATAAAAATGTTCAATATGCACACATAGTTTATATAAACTAATAGTATAGTACTACTATATATATGGAGTATTAAGCATACATAAAATTTCTCTCTTAAGGAGACAAGCAAAGCAAGCACAGTAGAGATTATAAATAGTGAGTGTAAATTAATTACCTATTCTGCAATCCAACATATGGAGGCAAATGCTGATGACAATGGCCTTCTTCATTCCTGCGTCAATACAATTTGTTTCGACTTTCAATCAGAAAATAATATTGGAAATACATAGCATTCAGTAGCAGCAAAAATGCAAAATTCATCCTATTAATTACCGTTGTCCTTTTATTTGTAATTCTATAAACCCATTAATTCTGTATTCATTTTGAATAACTATAGTCGGAATTTTTCGTAAAAATTCAAAAACTATATCAATTTGTCGACCTTCTACAATTTGTGGTCTATGTATATGAACACATAGTTTGATACTTTAACTCGAGGTAAGTGCTAGCTAGCTAGATCACATAACATAGACTCTATCCGTTCGCGAATAGGAGTCTCATTTCTTTCCGATACGAATTTTAAGAAATGCTAAGAAAAGTGGGTGAAATAGAGTTAGTGGAATATGAGTCTCACTTGTGTATATTACTTTTAAATGATATGTGAAGGGAATGAGTTAGTGGAATGTGAGACCTCTTTACTATTTATAGCAATATGAAACGAGACTCCTATTCGTGGAAAACAAGACTCCTATTCGCGGACGGAAAAAGTATATGCCAAAATACGCCATGAATTTATATTTTGCAGTGTAAACATCCTCACTATATACAGGTCAAAAGTACATTTCTCCTATGGCATTTAATTATTCTCAAGATTTGCACATAATGAACACCAATCAATATACGAGCTTCATTAATCTCAAGATTTACATGTACGCATGAAATAAGGGATGTAATCAAATGCAAAACTCTAGATATAGTATAAACTCTAAACTATAATCTGGACCATTAGAAAATGTCAATACATTATCAACTGTTGACGCTGCGTTGACATCAAAATCTTGAAATTTTACAATGTGTTGACACTGTGTCGAGGAGTTTGGAGTTTGTATAAGAGTTTGCATTTTATCACTACGAAATGATATGTGCTAATAACAAAGTAAATTCATACCTCAGACTCATCTTGAAAAAAACAAAACAAAACAAATCATACCTCATATTTGTAGGCATTTGTGTGTGAGGTGGATAGATTGATTCAGGTTGTCCTCTACGATCCCAGAAAAAGTTTCGCATGCACCCAAAAAACCTAATTTGATCACAGTTGAAATAATTTATTAGTGATTATTTATAAAAAGGAAGTAAAAATATAAGTTGGGAGAAGTTAATAAACCTTAGTCGGAAGAAGGCGTCGGCGCGCCTCTCATGTATTCCCTTAACGCAGAGCACACCTCCTTCAATACTGAACACGATACGAACACATGTCATTACGACCTGGGGATCCATCTCTATACCCGTGAACTTCCCATCAACGAGGACCCGGAATTTCCAGGCCCGGTCGGATCTATTCAGCCGGTGGAGGACCGTGTTTTGCTTGGCGAATCGGGTCTTGCCTGGACGCAGCCTCGGCAGCAAACTGCGGTTGCCATCCGCGTCTTCGAATTCTATTTTCGAATTGGTGGTGTTGATTAATTGAGTTAGGAGAGCGAAGATCAGATCCATCACAGATAGGTATTCAATTAGCAACAAGTGGATTAGGGTTTTTAATAGGGAGAATAGTAGATAAGCTCTTTTTTGACTCGGACAGTTAAGTCAATTCTAGTAATATGTCATGCATTATTCCATAGCTTATGTCATGAATAGAGGAAACGTGTACAGACACATGTATATATGTATGTATGTATGATTTGGATGACTCTCCAATCATGTCACTCTCTAATTAATTACTACTACTAGTAAAATCCTAATTTATTGGCCCACTAATTCAGTCTCACATATGCTAAAAGCCTTTTAAGTAGGCCTGCTTATTCTGCCGATCCGATTAGATTGGATGAGTTTTAAAACATGTCACTATCTAATTAATTACTAAAATCCTAATATATTGGCCCACTAATTAAGTCTCACATATAACTACGGAGTATATCAAAAGTGGCCCGACCCAATGGGTTGACCAAATTTCCCATGCTGGCCTTTTGCGCCAAATGTCCTTTAATTAAATGTAGATCTAAGTGAATTTGAGTCGAGTCAAAAGTTAAGCTTGATAGAAAAACTACCTGTGCCAAACCATGATTCTCCAAAATTGTAAAGCATAATCGATATGTCCTATATAAGAAGAATTAGTATCACATCTATCATTGATTCACTTGCCTTAACAATCCTTTTTTTTTTTTTTTTTAGATTGGATGAGTTTTAAAACATGTCACTATCTAATTAATTACTAAAATCCTAATATATTGGCCCACTAATTAAGTCTCACATATAACTACGGAGTATATCAAAAGTGGCCCGACCCAATGGGTTGACCAAATTTCCCATGCTGGCCTTTTGCGCCAAATGTCCTTTAATTAAATGTAGATCTAAGTGAATTTGAGTCGAGTCAAAAGTTAAGCTTGATAGAAAAACTACCTGTGCCAAACCATGATTCTCCAAAATTGTAAAGCATAATCGATATGTCCTATATAAGAAGAATTAGTATCACATCTATCATTGATTCACTTGCCTTAACAATCCTTTTTTTTTTTTTTTTTCTCTAGCTATCTTGATGCAATTATATATTTTGGTGCAAATATGAGATTGAGTTGCATCTATGCCGTATATAGTAAGAGTACGGTTTGATCAAGATCTAAAGACAATATCATCGATAAACATTGAAACATATCAAATTCCAGAGAGAGAACATGTGTGTGTTGTGTTGTTAATTCATACCTTTTATCTTCGCTAGATGCTAGCTACCATGTGTCTTCCAAGAAGTCTCGTAGCGTGATCATAGAGACAGAGACAGAGACGGAGACGGATAGTAGGTTGTTGATCTCCAGATTCATCAAAGGCTCTTTTGAGTTTTAGAAATTCCAATTCCTAAAATATACTAATATTGCATCTATGAGATAGAGAGAAGGAGGGAGTTGACTAGTTAGCTCAAATAATATTACTGCACATCACATGGCATGATTCATTCATTAACCTCTAAAATATGTACAATCTCACACGTAATTAATTCTGAAACATATTTATAATCCACTGGTTCAAACTTTCCAAAAAAAATGCTGACAACGACTATCTTATGTCTTACTTTGATGTGTTGCCAGTGTTAATTAACGTGCAATTTTCTTCTCCCACCTCACACACCTCTCCTTATATAAGTTGAAAACTTTGAAGGATTCCTTTCCTACTTATATACTAGTACGTACCGTTTTCCTCTCTAAAGGATTTCAACCAAACCTTTAAAAATGATTGTTGTTATAAATAAAAAAAAACTGAGATAATTCGACGAACCAATTTAATGTCATTAATTCCACAAGTTTTGCACAATAATTCGTTTGGTTGACAGTACAATAATACAAATGTCCTTACAATTAGTTGCTGGAATGGAGGGAGTGTGCGTGACGTAGTACAAACTTCAAACTATGATTTGAACCGTTAGAAAATGTCAACAAATATGACAAAATAACAACAACAAAAAATGTCAACACAATGTCAACGGTTGATGATGTGTTGACATTATGTTAACATTTTTTATTGTTGTTATTTGGTCATCTGTTGATATTTTCTAACGAACCAAATCATAATTTGGAGTTTGTACAATATTTAGAGTTTGCATTTTCTAACGGTCAATGTCATAGTTTGGAGTTTGTATAATATTTAGAGATGGCATTTTATCACTAGATAATGTTAAAATTAAATAAGAAGAAGAATATACGACAGTGCACATCACCAAAAAGTTACTAGTACATTTCCAATTAACACGTATGGACAGACTTAAATACGCACACACACCATGCATGATGCTTAAATAAATTAATTTGTCAATATTATAAAACAAAAGAAAACCCCATGCATGTACGTAAATGAACTATACCGTACCGAGTAAAATTAAATGTTAAAAATACCTAAATTCTGCAGCCAAATAGTAGTACTCCTATAATTCAACGTTTTTACAATTCCAATAACCAAAATGTGCACACGTAATGTAACTGGATGACCAACAGCGTAGCCCAACAAAAATGAAAAACTTACGTGAATAAACACGATACATTGCACATAATTATAGCACTATGCCAAAATTTATTTGTTCCACGTACACACCTTTGCAAGTTGCAACAATACGTATATGGAGTAGCATATTTTTGATAGTACATCAAAACAACCTCAACCATATAAAAACTATTAAAGCAAATACAAGAAGCATAATGTGGACAAAACTATCCTTCTCAACCACATTGTTGGATGATGGCTCATAATCGATTGGCCGGCTTCTTCGAGCCGGCACCATGTTATCATCCGGAGGCCGAGGCGGAGGCGGAGGGGTATTACCTATCCGCCCTCTTATTGGTCTTTCCAAATGCGAATTGACATTTATATTATTAGTCCCGGCCGGGGAATCGGGGGCCGATGATCGGATATTTGCCTCTTCTTCTGCCTCACTTGTTGAGCATTCATTTCCATCTTCCTCTGCCTTTCTTGTTGAGCATTCACTTCCATCTTCTTCGCCACTAAAATAAAAATATAGATCAATAAAAGTTTAATAAGTATCTCACAGAAGTTGGGAGAGAACACCAAGATAAAGTTCCAATATTTCAATTTAAACAATAATTACAACGATCAAGTTTAAAACACATGCTATTTATAACTATTTTGATGATACTCTGAGAAGAGAAGAATGATATTGGTATTCATGAATAATGATATTGTATCAAAGCGAAAATGATATCGAATTTGCATACACTTCTGAAAAAAGACAAATGATGATATCCTTCATCAATAATGATATTATGTCGAATTGAATATGATATTGAGTTTTTTGTTTTTATCTGAAATAAAAATAGTATATTTATCTACACGAAATAATACGAATCGAGATTAAAATCTAGATCCTCAATCAGATATCAAGCTAATATCATTGTTGATGAAGAGCAACATCATTTTTACACTTTCACATATCGATACATTATCATTTTCAATTTGATACAATATCATTATTGACAAAGACGAAAATCATTTTTCCCATTTTAGAGTACTAGTACTCCATTCGTTCCGTTGTAGTGGAAGTATTTCTTTTTCGTACGGAGATTAAGAAAAAAGTTGTAATGTACTAAAGTATTAAATAAAAAGATAATAAGGTAGAAAAGAAGAAAAAGTATAGATAATAAAGTAAGAGAAATAAAAAAGTAAAAGTGGAAAAATGTGTTACTACTTTTTACTAAAAAAGAAAATGACTCTACCGCTATGGAATGTTCAAAATGGAAAAATGACTCTACTACTATGAAACGAAAGGAATGATTATTATGAAATATGTGAGTTATCATGCTAGTAGGAGATACTAATCAGTGGCGGATCCAGACCCCGAAAATGGCGGGGGCGAAAATTTAATATTTAATATTTAATATTTAATTTAATATTATTTTTAATAATAAAATAAATAATATTGTATTAATATTTAAGTAACACTAGCTTCGTTAATAAAATATAAACATGCATTAGCTTGCAAATATGTATTACTCATTTTAAAATATAAAATTATTGTAAATATTATATACATTCAAAATCATCATAAATATTATATACAAAAGTAATATAAAAGTAAATATTTAGATTTCAAAAATATTAAAATGTTTATTTTGTTACATAGAAAATAATTAAGATGCATGGATCACAAATTATAAGTACTTTAGGAAAAAAAAACATTAACACAAAGATTGAAAATAGTTTTAACTAAAGAACAAATATAACAACCTAATATAGGAAAATTAGTAAAAGTTTAGATTTTATAAAGTATTTAAAGGTATTATTTTGATGATAAGAAAGAAATATGAATTGATAAACTAAAAGAATAAAAAATGAAAAAAGTATGCTCTTGTTGATGATTGATCCTTAGACCTCTTAGAAAAAAATCAACACACAAACCATTAGACCACTCCATTTTATATGCCATTTATTGAAAACAAAGTATATTTCTACACTCTACGGAGGGGGCGGATATACTATTTTCGGCTCGATTCAAGGGAAAGTTTAGGCTCTCCGAACGGCCGGGAAGGGGCGACCGCCCCCTCCTGCCCCCCCCCTAATCCGCCACTGATACTAATTAATATTATACATGTAGGTGGTGTTCGATTTTTCAAGATAAAATAATACCAAGATATAATCTAGGATTGAGTTGTGAGATTATTTTAGTCATAGGGGGTTAACTATGACTAATTATCCCATAATTATCCATCTTGGATAGAGTTGTGGTATTGAATCTCATGAACCAATCACACTACGGATTTAATCTGGGATACAATCTTGCAAACCGAACGCCCAAGTAAATTACTGATATAGTGTATATATACTGATATTATGTGTGAAATTATAATCATATAATATTGATATCATAAGATAGATATATTGATATTACACTGATTTTCGAAAATATATGATATTCAACAAAATATTATCAAATCGGTTGATGAGAACCTATTCAATTATGATGTTGTTAGAATCCCCAATAGAATTATCATTAATTTGATATATTTTGAGAAAAATAATTTAAATTGATAGAGCAGATATTTTCAGGAGATCTCCTCATTTTACCTCTATAGTTAATTAATGCTTATATCCGTGGAATAGAATTCACACCATCTATTTCATTAATTAGCTACATATATTGGTTCGTAGTTATGATCTAAAGAAGTGTTAAGAGATCATGGCCATATATGCAGTACTACAATATATATATATATCCATTAATTTACGATAAAATGTTCAATATGCATATGTATGTATAAACTAATAGTAGTAGTAGTTCTATATAGCTGTACATAAAATCTCTTAAAGAGACAAGATAGCACAATAAGGTTTAGAAATAGTGTGAGTGTGAATTGATCAATTAATTACCTATAGTCGGAATTTTTTGTGAAAATTCATAAACTATATCAACTTGTCGACATTCTTCAGCTTGAGTTTAGATTTTGCAGTGAAAATATCCTTACTATATATATGTATGTCAAAAATATAGTTCTATGCCAAATTGACAATTAATCAATCTCAAGATTTAATTTACACATAATGAACATTAATATATGAAATTATATGTGCTGTTAATTACTCCATATAAAGGAAATTAAAGACATATATCTATACCCCAAAGTAAAATACATACCTCAACTCATTTTGAAAATTTAAAAAAAAACAAATCATACCTCTTTAAATTTGTAGGCATTTGTGTGTGAGATAGACACATGGATTTGGCTTCTCCTCTACGATCCCAAAAAAAGTTTCGTAGGAACCCGAAATACCTAAATTTGATCAAAATTGAAATAATCAAATAGGGATGTGATCAGCAAACTCTAAATATTGTACAAACTCCAAACTATGATCTGAACCGTTAGAAAATATCAACAGATCATGAAATAATAGCAACAAAAAATGTCAACACAATGTCAACGGTTGATGTTGTGTTGAAATTGTGTTGATATTGTATTGATATTGTATTGATATCAGAATCTTGAAATTTTAAACTGTGTTGACATTATGTTGATATTGTGTTAAAAAGTTTGGAGTTTGTACAATATATGGGTTTGCATTTTATCACTATCCTAATCAAATAAATGTATCCATTTTTTTGTAAATATATAAGTTGGAAATAGTAAAAAACCTTAGTCGGAAGAAGGCATCGACTCGCCTCTCATGTACTTCCTTAACACAGAGCACGCCTCCTTCGACACTAAAAATGACACGAACACAATTCATGACGACCTGAGGGTCCATCTCTATCCCCGTGAACTCCCCATCAATCAGGACTCGGAAATTCCAGGCCCGGCCGGATCCATTGAGACGGTGGAGGACCGGGTTTTGTGCAGCGAATCGGGTCTTGCCCGGACGCAGCCTTGGCAGCAAGCCGCAGTTGCCATCCGCGTCTTCGAATTCTAGTCTGAAGGTGGTGGTGTTGATGAGTTGGGTTAGGAGAACGAAGATCAAATCCATCGTTTATAGATAATCAAATCAGAGTAACAAGAAGTGATTTAGGGTTTTTAAGAGTGAGAAAGTAGTAGACAAGATTTTTTTTGACTTCGATAGTTAAGTCTATTTTAGTTGGTATGTGTGTTTTGTAATTGTGGAATGAGTCAAGACATATTTACTAGGATAATGGAAATGTGTTTAGAAATAGTTAGGAAATGATAATGCTCTATGTAATTGAGCCCATGTGTATAAATACACTGACTCATGTATGTATGATCAATGTGTTCATTTGCAATTAAACTACGACCTGAGTGATCATTCATTATAGAATCACTTTTGGAAAGGTCACGCCATAATTAATTAAAACCCAAATATATTAGCCCACTAATTAATTCTTATTCGCTTAATAAGCCCTAATTAACTATATTCAAACTATATCAACAGTGGCCCAACCCAATGGGTTAGACAATATTTCGGGCCTCAATTATATGTAGATCTAAATGAATTTGAGCTGAGTCAAAAGTAAAGCATAACCTAATGATCAAAAAAAAAAAAAAAAAAACCTTCTGCACACCTGATTCCTATAGTATCCAGAAATTGAAAAGCATAACCTAAAAAGTACGTTATGATCAAGATCTAAAAACAATAATCATATGTAGCTATATATGTGCAAACAAAAAATTACAATATAGCCTCACATCTGGCTAGTAACCATATATCTAATTACATATTAAGACAGTTTTTGTTAAGTTCTGTCCTATCACCGATAAACACTGAAGCATATATCATTTCCAAGAGAAAGAACATGTGTGTATTGTTCATACCTTTTATCTTCACTAGCTAGCTAGCATTTGCCTTCCAAGAAATGGGTGTGTGTGTGTCTGCATGCAGAGAGAGAGAGAGAGGGAGAGAGAGAGAGAGGCTTGTTGAATATCTTCAGATTCATCGAAGGCTTTTGTGTTTTAGAAATGCCAATTCCTAACATATAATTGCATCTATGAGAAAGAAAGGGGGATGGAGTTGACTAATTAGCTCAAAGCCTCTAACAATATTAGTGCACATGGCGGCATGATTCATGACTAATTAACCTATAAAAAATATAAACAATTTCACACGTAATTAAGTTTGAAAACATACTAATAATCCATTGATTCAAACTTCAAAAAAAAATAAAAAAAAATAAAACTGCTGACATTAACTCTCCTCATTGCGCTAATTTGATGTGTGTTGCCATTTTAAATTTCTGTCACCACACACATCTCTCTTAAAATTGAAAATTGCGTAGGATAAGCAACAGTAAACTATCACCAAACACAAATTGAAGTCAGCGTAGTGTCTATGGAGATGGAGTGGGGAGTACTACACTACCAAGTCTAAGAGAGAAAAAATTGCAGTATTATAAAATGTCGGAGTACTTTCCTGGAAATTAATGTAAATATTTAATTAAGCATGGTAATGCCTGTCATCCATTTATATATTACCATCATAAATATTTAATTCCAATAGGATATATAAAATTCCTAACAGGATAGGTGAGTTTAACACCTAACCTTAGCTACTATATTCAAGTATATATTTCTGTCATTTTTTTTTGTACACTACTTGATTTTATTTTTAATTGTACATAACAAATTAAAATGATTAGGGTATACATGGTTTACCCTTTTCCATTTCTTGTTTTTCCATCTCTTGTTTGCTACTAGTTGCTTGCTTGAGTACAGGTTCAATGGCTGCCTCCTTCTTTCTTGTTTTTTTTTTTTGCTTGGCTACACTTTTTTGGGTGTTGTTATGTGTCGTGTCCATGTTTGCCTTGGTTGCCTTTTTTTTTTTGTTTTGTTTCATTCTGTTTGAGTACATTGTGTTGTTTGGAGCAACTTGTTTGGGACATGTTTTTTGTCGCTGCTGCTCTTTAACTCACCATTCTTCAATGGTTTAAGCATTTTTGTCTCATAAAAAAAGGTTATGTTTGGTTTAAAGATTACTAGTGGAGTATATCTTATGGTTGAATATATAATGTGTTTTGTTCATGAGATTGAATATTAGAGCATCCACATCCATGCTCTTTGGCAAGAGCATGGAAGTGGACCCAAACCCACTTTTATTCCCTACTCTTTGGCAAGAACACAACACCTACATCCATGCTCTTCCGCAAGAGAATGCTCAAGGGTCCCACCATTCTATTATTCAATTTAACTAAAAACATTTCCACAATATTAAAATGCATTAAAAATATCTGAAATAATATTACAAATTACTAAAAAAATGAAAATTACATAATTAAAATTCTAAAAATTAAAAATTAAATAATTAAATTCATAAAATTAAAAAAACCTACTACTCATGGATGAATTTCGTCCAAATGTGTTGGATTAGGTCTTCTTGTAGCTCAATGTGGATTTTGGTCTCGAGCATTGTGTGCTTTGTTTCGATCCTCTCGCGCACCGTCGTATGCACACCTCGGCGTGGGGGAGACCTTGCGGTTGAGCTTCCGGCTTTATCCTCGTCGTTAAAGTTAGCCGCCCTCGGTCCTTCATCAGCTATAATCATATTGTGCAAGATTATACACGTGTACATGATGTCGACAATATTCTTTGTGTACCAAAGCCGAGCCGGGGTCTTCACAATGTTGAACCGGGCTTGAAGGACCTCAAAAGCTCTTTCGACGTCTTTCCGAGCAGCCTCTTGACACTGTGAATAAAGAACCCGTTTCTGGTCTTGCAGATTGTTGAGCGTCTTCATGAAAGTCGGTCACCTTGGGTAGATACCATCGGCAAGATAGTACCCTATGTGGTATGGATTTCCGTTGACGGTGAAGTCGATCACCGGGTGCTACACCATTCAAAACATCATTGAAGAGTGGTAAAGAATAGAGCACGTTCGGTTGTTGTTGGATCCGGCAACACCGAAATATGCATGCCAAATCCATAGGCGGTAGTCGGCGACCGCTTCAAGGATAAACGTTGGGCCGCCGCCTTGTCGCTTAAGTGTTTCCCCCTCCAAGCATTTGGGCAATTCTTCCACTTCCAATGCATGCAGTCAATGTTGTCAAGCATACCGGGAAATCTGTGGACTATTTCGTGAAGATGAAACAACTGTTGACAATCTTCGGTGGTGGGTGCTTGAAGGAATTCCTCACTGAAAGCAAAACGAAATGCCGATGCAAAAATTTTTGAGGCATAGGATTCCAGTTGACTCACCAACATGCAGATACTCGTCGAAGAGATCAGCCGTTTGCCCGGTAGCAAGTTGTCGGAGGGCACAAGTGAAGGGGTTGGCAGCGGAAGCATACATAAATCGATTACATAATAATCATGATCTATTTAGCAAATTATTTAGATAAGTTCTATTCGCGCAATTATACATGTATCATGCTCATAACTTGAATTCATACACGTTTTAGCATAATTGAAATCCTATAACATGTTCCTACGGAGTTAACCAATTTTCCTTTCTGATTCTCCAAAGAATCGAAGATGGCTCGCGCCTTCTCCACGTGAAGATCTTGATTACTAGACCACGGATCTTCTGACTGGTTCTCAGACAGTACGTTGATATCACTGTGGGCTGATCCCACCAAAGTACAAGGACTCGAATAATGGAGGACAGAAAAACTGCTCACGGAGGGAGCTGAAGGACGAAAATTTCGTCCTCTCCTACACACTGAAGGGAGCGAAATTTTAGTCACTAAAATTGTGTGTCTTTTGTCTCCTTTATTCTCCTATTTATATTAAGTCACATATTGGGCCCAGTCAGGGATCTATGGAAGACTTTGGATATGAGCTTCCCCAATTAGCTTTTCTCTAATTAAATTGAACCCACAATATAATAAAAGCTTATATTGGAATATTACGAACAACCACTACAGAAGTAATATTGCAATCCCCATCCAAATCCAAGATTAAAAGTAATTCGGGTTTCCAATATTTATTATTATTTATTTCCCGTGCTTAAGATAGAAACGTTCATTAATTAATTAGTGTCTGCTATGAACTTAATTAATTAACATACTTACTCCAAGAGTGGACTCAACAAGAAACACTTATTTATTATTCATAGAGTAATCAAACTCCAACTAGCTAGGTTGTGAATAATAAAGTCCTCATTTCGAGCTCCTCTTGTGAACGTTATCAAACGAGACTCAGCTCGCGCACGATTCAATATAATAGCATTCCTAGCACCTCTAGATATTAATCTACACTACCCAATATTCCAGGATTCTTGGGTTACGAAAAACCCGCACCTATTGGCAAGTCAAAGTAGTGCTCAATCAATACCGTATGCTCAATGCTAACGTACATTGATTAAGAAACAAATTATCAATACCTCGTCTTTCAGTAGATAACATAAAGACTCGTCTTGCTGTTCGATCCAATTCAATGCTATACCACACTAACGTCATCTTATTTCATTAAGGCTTAGAAATAATCGGACTGACATTGCAACCTTTCACGAGAGGTAGTTTAGGCCCATCTAGGTTGTGAAATTCTTATTTTCTTTGTTTAGAACTGACCGTGCTACCTTAAAGTGAACGACGCCCACAACCGGTCTACTAAAACAAAGACTTAGACTTTGTTACGTTGATTATACATTTGAATATGCAATAAACATCCATTAAATGTAAAACATAACAATATTACGACAAAAATAATCTGTTGCATTAATTGGAAAATAAACTATAGAGTTTTGCAATATCCAATCATGTGATTTCTAGTATACAAACTCTAACAACAAGTACACTTCTGCAACGCCGAGAGACTTTGTCGACCGGTTGCGTCTCTATGTGATTGGAAGTTTCAACACGGGCGGACAATGTATTGACAATACGCATAAACAACCGTTTTGACATGCGGAAACGGCACCGGAAGTAATCTACCGGAAATTGTGGTTCGTCGGAAAAATAGTCGGCAACGAGCCTTTTGTGGGCTCCCTCCCGGTCACGAGGGATGTAGCGGCGATTTGATCTCGTTGGTTGAGGAGGAGGGACGGGGGCAGCGGCGGCGAGATAGGCATCATAGGCGGCACAATATTGTTGATAGTATTCTTGTTCTTCGCACTCCGCTTCAACAATGATATCATTCATATCTATTTTTGAATTTAGAGAGTGTTTGAGTGAGAGAGGAAGATATAGGTGATGAATTGAGAGATAATTTGATGTGAAAATGGATGATGAATGTGTGTATTTATAGATGATTTTGGGATTAAAAAAATTCAAAACAATTTTAAAAAAACGGTAAAAAGGCCATAGTTTTGGGAATACGAAAATATATATACGTTTTAATTTTTGGTATTATTTTTATTTTTTATTTTTAAAAAGTAAAATGCCAACGGCTATGCCGTTGGCCAATCATCTCGTGCCACGTCAGCCTGCTCAGCGGCATGGCGGTGCTCGATGCATCGAGCAGGGCCGTGCCGTGCCGCTGGCAAGAGCACATCGGCAAGTAGGGCTCCGCCGTGCCAGTGGCACGGCGAGTGCTCGTTCCAACGAGCACCGCTGTGTATGCTCTTACAACTTAATCCCAGATGGATAATTATATAGGGATGTGATCAAATGAAAACTCTAAATGTTGTACAAACTCAAAACTATGATCTGGACCATTGAAAAATGTCAACAGATCACAAAAAAGCATCAATAGGAAAATGTCAATAGAATTTCAAAGGTAGTCAATGATTGATGTTGTGTTGATATTGTGTTGATACTGTGTTGACATTAAAATCTTGAAATTTTACAGTGTGTTGATATTGTATTGAAGCTGTGTTGAGCAGTGTTGAGGAGTTTTGAGTTTATACAATATATAAGTTTGCATTTTATCACTACCCTAATTGTATAATAATAATTCATAGCAATACCTTTGAATTAAAATAATTTTACAACTTAATCCTAATAGATAATCATGTGATAATGAGTTATGACAATCGAGCAACACCTTAATATTTAATATCATGACTGTATTTCGGAAACTCGAAATAGAATATCAATTTGGTAACCAAATACTATAATTATGGTAGTATTATTTAAAATCAATTTCAATGATATGATTTTTATTTAAAAAATTTTATATAGAAGTAATTCTTTAATTCCATGCAAACATATATGGAATTATAATACAAGAAAAAGCAATTTCATTACTACACATTTTTATTATCAAAAACAAAATTCATAAAAATATATGTAATACTAATAAAATCAATTTTATTATCAAGCTCTATATTAGTGACAGAGTCACTATGTGGCCTGGGGACCACTTTTGCATTTATTATTACATATGTACTATGGACATGTACTCCCTCCGTCCCATTAAATATATAACATTTGAGAATTGGTACAAGTTTTTATGTAATGTTGTTTTATGAGTTAATGAAGAAAAAGTAAAGTAAGATAGATGAAAAAGTAGAGATAGAGATGTTTCTATTTAAAAAAACATTTCATTTTTAATGGGATAAACTAAAAAGGAAAACGTTTCATTTATAATGGGACAGAGAGATGTAGTATAAAGCTTTCCATTGGGACAGAGAGATGTAGTATAAAGCTTTCCATAGCGCACATTTTCTTCCTTTCTTTCCTTTCTCGCCCAATGTCTGGGCGACCTTGCCGGCCGCAAGCTAGTTGTTTTGCTTTGCTTTTTTACTATATTAAAAAAGTTTACAGTTTTATGTCTTTTAATGATTAAATTTTATTCAAATTGCACATTTTCACTTGCTTCACTTTAATTCTTAAATTTTTATTTTATTTATATAGTACTTTCTCCGTCCGTGATTAAATATCTCATACTTGACCGCCACGAGTTTTAAAAAATTATTTGACTTTATGTAGTAAAGTGGGTAGATAAGTTAGTGGAATGTGAGACATACTTTTATATATTGATATTATAATAAATTGTGAGTGTAATGAGTTAGTGTAATGTAGGGTCCACCTACCAAATATTGTAAAAGTGAAATGAAACATTTATTGACGGACGAACGAAAAAGAAAATAAAAATGAAACATTTAATGACGGACGGAGGGAGTACATAATTATTACTCTTATTTTCTAATAAATGCTCAATTTTATTTTATGATTATTTATACATGATTTTTATTTTTATTTTCCACTTACACCCACTTTTTATTTTTGTTTACTCACTTTAAAGAAAAACTCAAAAACATAAAAATTATCAACAATCTTATATGTTTTTTGATTTAAGCACTCATTTTAGCAGTCTCTTGTTACTCATCTCTATCTCTTACGTTATTCTTATACTAATGTCATAACACCTACAATTATTTTCAGCGATATCAACACAACAACATTATAAATACTCCATGGCTATTAAGAGCGACTTGGGAGGCCCAACATCAAAATCTTGGCTCTGTCAATGCTTTTTATTATGAAAAATTGAATCTTTAATTATTTTGATATTGACGTTTTTATTGTATCTCTAATTTCTATTACTCACCCTCTAGTTATTCATCCCATTATCCATCTCTCACACACAACACTCAATTACTCATATTCAAGTTGTTTCCGCGTGTTGGCATTGAAACATTCAACAAATTTAACAGCAATTTGGCCGCCCCAAGATTAAAATTCAGGTTCCGTCACTGTCTATTATTTAAGGACCCGTAGGTTGAATCCTTGTCGTTCTTGATGTTCTTGAAAATCCTTCTCCAACTCCTTGCACAAGTGGAGTACTCTAGCTCTTGATCTCTATGAATTATTTTGCAAGTAGAAGCTCTCTCTTTTTGATGAAGCTTGAGGTCTTATTTATAGGGGAAAGCCAATCCTTATTGTAGAAGGAAAAGATCTTCAAAATATGGTAAATCTTGGAGCAAATCTAGGGCATCTCGAATTCGCCACCTTTCTCCGGAGGGCCGCCGCACCTGGCCGGCGGTCGCCGCGTTGGAGTCCAGAGAGTCTGTTTCCTCGGCGGCAGACAGCCGCACGACTTCCGGCAGTCGCCGCACACGTCCACGGCGGTCGCCGGTCGCCGTCTGACTCCAGATTTCAAGATATTGCGTTTTGGCTCCTTTTTTCGGCTCAATTATGCACGTTCTCACAAAACACGTCAAAATATCAAAATAGACAAAATATGAAAATA
Organism: Salvia hispanica; assembly: GCF_023119035.1. Lineage (NCBI taxonomy): Eukaryota > Viridiplantae > Streptophyta > Magnoliopsida > Lamiales > Lamiaceae > Salvia > Salvia hispanica. The sequence goes on from NC_062968.1 coordinate 45,420,306, forward strand.
AAGGAGGTGTAGAGTGACTTTAACATAAAAAACGGACCAAATAACGGCCTTAAAATAGTGCAAAATCCGAGCGTATCTGTCCTTGGAACAAATTTGAAGACTTACGTGCGTCGTATCGTAGGTGCAACAAGGAGCCCTAATTTTTTGTTTCGTTTGTGCTCAACACCAAATTTTGGTGTCGACGATTACTCACATATCATAATACGTTGATAAACTTCCCTTTTCACCATGCCAATTGGTTTTTTTGCAGCGTGACCGGATACCTAGACAGAAAATTCTACTGCATTACAAAATCAGGGATAAGGGCAAAGGTACGTTTTGCAGCGATATCTAGATTGTGTGCGAAAAGGTCGCTAATTTGAGGTCTTTCATGCAATTAAATAACTGATCTTGTGTTTCTCTGCCTAGACTCCTCGATCATGCAAAATTGTGGAACTTCCAAAGACAAAGAAGTCCCCACCTGTGGCTGCAAAATTTATGTGGATAAGGTGATCGACATGGTTCGCATTTGATGCATTTGTATTGTTGCAAACTAATACTTGTGTTATATGCTTGTATGTATTTATGCCATGTTGTAGTAGTTATATTTTGTGTGATTTGATGAGCAAATACTGAGTCATGAATTTGCAGCTATACCGAAAAGTTTATTTTTTAAAAAATTACATCAAACATGATGATTCAAGTTATTTGATGTATCACCGGTGGTTTCTTTTTTGGTTTTGTTTATTTATGATAGTGATTGATTACTTAGGAACTTATAATATCAAATATGTACTACATTTGTGTGAAGTATTTAGGCAAACACAGGGATGAGAAATCATGATGACAACGACTACCGATTATACATGATGCTCGAAGACATCATGTATTTATACCGGGTTGAGAGCACGATTCTCGTACATCGTTACCTTAGAGCCTGCACAAAACGTGTTAGGCGTAGGATCGTTGAACATGCGAGGCAATACAACTCACTGACTAAGGTTCCGGATCAACTAAAGTACATGGACAGACTCCATGTCACCAATGCACTCTGCATGGCTAACTTATGAATGGATCGCAACATCTTTGGGAAATTGTGTCGAATCCTCACTGAGCAGGGGGTTTAAAAATAGGGAAACACCTAGGTATCGAAGAACAAGTGACCATTTTTGTAGGGGTTTTGGCACATAACAATAAAAATTGTGTTGTTCGTTTCAGCTTTGCGAGGTCTGGTTCCACAGTATCACATTATGTGAATACTGTTTTAGGTGCTGTTTTGAGTGTTCATGTGAAGGGGTTGGCAGCGGAAGTGCTCATATAAATCAAATACATAATAATTCTGATCTATTTAGCGGATTATTTAGACAAATTCTATTCGCGCAATTATCACATGTATCATGCTCCTAACTCAAATAAATCATGCTTTAAATTAATTAAAACCTAAAACATGCTTTTCTACGGTTGAGCTATTTTACCTTGATGATTCTCCAAAGAATCGAAGATAGCTAGCGCCTTCTCCACGTGAAGATCTTTAGTACTAAACCACGGATCTTCTGTCTGGTTCCCGGATTGTAAACTGATATCAGGGTGGGCTAATCTCACCAGTATACTAGGATTTAAATAAAGAAGACGGAAAACCTTTCCCACGGAGGAGGAAAATCGTCCCTCACAGTATAGGAGATGGGGATGAAAATTTTTATGAAAAACAAGTGTGTTTTCTGTCTCCTTTATTCTCCTATTTATATTAAGTCACATATTGGGCCAAACAGGGATCTATGGAAGGTTTTGGATATGAGCTCCTCCAATTAACTTTTTACTAATTAAATTAAACCCAATTTAATATAAGCTTATAATTGGAAATTATAAGTACTCCGGGTTTCCATTGCTTGATATTTATTTCTCGCGCTTAAGATAGAAACATCCATTAATTAATTATTGTCTGCTATGGACTTAATTAATTGATATCTTATTCCAAGAGTGGACTCGGCAAGAAAATCTTATTTATTATTCATAGAGTAATCAAACTCCAACTAGCTAGGTTCCGAATAATAAAACATTATTTAAAGCTCCTCTTGAGGATATTATTAAACGAGACTCACCTTGCGCACGATTCAACATAATAGCAATCCTAGCACCGCTAGATATTAATCACCACTACCCAATATACCAGGCTTATTGGGTTGCGAAAAACCCGCACCATTTGGTTAGCCAAAGTAGTGCATAATCAATACTGTATGCTCAATGCTAACTTACATTGATTAAGAAACAAAAATTTACGAGACCTCGTCTTTCAGTAGATAGCATAAAGACATGTCTCGCTGTTAGATCCAATTCAATGCTATACCACACCAACGTCATCTTATTTCAGTAAGGCTTAGAAATAATCGGACTGACATTGAAAACTTTCACGATAGGTAGTCGTAGCCTATCTAGGTTGTGAAATTCTTCTTTTTCTTTATTCAGAACTGACTATGTTACCTTAAAGTGAACGACGCCCACAACCGGTCTACTAAAGCAAAGACTTAGACTTTGTTAAGTTACTTATACATTTAAACATGTAATAAACATCCATTAAATATAAAACATAACAACATTATGACAAAAATAATCTGTTTATTCCTTTGGAAAATAAAATAAGAGTTTTAACAGTATTCAATCACTCGAAAGGTGATTTCTAGTATAAAAACTCTAACAATTTCCCACTTATACTCAAAACAGCTTTCAAGTATACAAAAAAAATGTGCACTACGTCTAATTCTCCCACTTATACTGAAAGAGTTGAGGTCTCGAGCGAGTCGAACTCCCATTCCTTCAACATGGCGCTCGAACGGTTTCACCGCCAATGCCTTTGTAAAGGGATCTGTCAGGTTGTTCTCTGACGCAATCTTGACCACTTGTATGTCTCCTCTCTGCACTATATCTCTAATGATATGATACTTCCTCTCTATGTGTTTGCTCACTTTGTGAGCCCTTGGTTCTTTCGAATTAGCCACAACACCAGAATTGTCACAATAAATGGTGATGCTCTTGGGCAGATTCTTAACCACACCTAAGTCCATAAGAAAGTTCTTGAGCCATACAACCTCCTTTGCAGCCTCCAAAGCGGCCACATATTCGGCTTTCATGGTAGAGTCTGCAATGCATTTCTGCTTTACACTCTTCCAAATTATGGCTCCACCTCCTAAGGTAAACACATAACTAGAAGTAGATTTTCTCGAGTCTTGATCAGCTTGAAAGTCTGAATCAGTATATCCCAAAGGATAGAGCTTGCATGCTTTGTAAACTAGAACATAGTCCTTAGTCCGTTTAAGGTACTTGAGTATGTTCTTTACTGCAGTCCAATGTCCTTGGCCCTGATTCGATTGATATCTTGCTACCATGTCAACAGCAAAGCAAATATCAGGCCTTGTACAAAGCATAGCATATATGAGACTACCAACTGCCGAAGCGTATGGTATCCTTCTCATCTCTGCTATTTCAGATGATGCCTTAGGACACATCTCTTGAGATAAATGGATGCCATGTCTAAAAGGTAAGAAACTTTCTTAGCATCTTGCATGCTAAAATGACTAAGTACAGTGTCAATGTAAGGTTCTTGAGATAAGCACAACATCCTTTTCTCACGGTCCCTTAGGACCTTGATACCTAGAATGTGTCCCGCGTCTCCCATATCCTTCATCTCGAACTGGTTTGACAACCACGTTCGTACTGATGACAACATCTTTTTATTGTTTCCAATTAGAAGAATGTCATCTACATATAAAACTAAGAACACCACATTCCCTTTCTCTACCTTCTTGTCCACGCAGCTCTCGTTAGGGCACTTTTCGAATCCAAACTTATGAACAGTTTGATCGAAGCACTGTTTCCATGATCTAGATGTTTGCTTGAGTCCATAAATGGCCTTCTTAAGCTTCCATACCATGTTCTCTTTGCCCTTAACGGCATAACCCTCGGGTTGTTCCATGTAGATGGTCTCCTTAAGACTACCGTTCAAGAACGCAGTCTTAACGTCCATCTGCCACACATCCCAATCGATGTAAGCTGCTATAGAAAATAGAATCTGGATCGATTTGAGCATGGCCACCGAGGAGAAGGTCTCGTCGTAATTGACACCTTCCTTTTGGGTATACCCCTTAGCCACTAGTCTTGCCTTAAAGACTTTAACTCGTCCATCAGGTCCATGTTTACGTTTGTATATCCATTTGCTCCCAATGGCAGTACAGCCTTCGGGTAGGATAGATAAATCGTAGATGTCTTTGTCTATCATAGATTGTAGTTCCGAATCCATTGCACTTACCCATTGGCAATGATCGACATCCGTCTGCGCCTCTGCAAAGTTCCAGGGATCTAGTACATTGCTGTCCGAGGAGTGATCCATAGATTCTCCCAAACCAATGTACCTTTCGGGCTCATGAGAGACCCTCCCACTACGGCGCGACACTACAACATTAGGTGTAGAAGTTGATGGTTCGGGAATTGGTTGTGCAATTGGTACTCGTTCTTGGTTAATGGAACTTGTAACTGATGTAAGCTTTTCTAGAGCCACCTCACTGCTGGGTTTATGATTCATAACAAAGTCTTCCTCTAAGAATGTCGCGTGAGTGCTCACAATGACTTTCTTGTCTCGGAGACTATAGAATTCATAAGCTTTCGAACCTTTGGGGTACCCTATGAACAAACATACCTTTTGTCCTTGAGTCCAGCTTAGTTGGATCATTTTCCAAAACGTGAGCTGGACACCCCCATATCTTGAGATGTTCTAGATTGGGCTTGCGCCCATTCCACAACTCATATGGAGTAGCATGAACAGATTTTGATGGTAAATTGTTTAAAATATGGCTCGCGGAAAGCAAGACATGTCCCCAAAACGAAATAGGCAGTCGTGCATAACTCATCATCGATCGAACCATGTTTAACAAGGTGTTGTTCCTTCTTTCAGCTACACCATTCTGCTGGGGTGTGCCCGGTGCAGTCAGTTGGGACTCAATTCCCTCTATTGATAAGTAGTCCAAAAACTCGGCACTAAGGTATTCGCCTCCGCGATCAGATCGCAGGCTTTTGATACGTTTTCCATGACGCGTCTCAGCATAAGCCTTAAACTCTTTGAACTTGTCAAAAGATTCAGACTTAAAGCGCATCAAATAAACACATCCAACTTTCGAGTAATCATCAATAAAGGTGATGAAATAGCGAAAGTCGCCTCTTGCCTCGGTTGACATTGGTCCACACACATCATGAACTAGTTCTAGTATTTCCTTGGCCCTATTTCCTTTCACCCTAAAAGGTCTTTTAGTCATCTTTCCTTCCAAGCAGGATTCACACGTGGAAAATGATTCAGTATCTAGACCTTTAACAAGGTCTTGATCCACGAGAGTTTGAATCCTCCTTTGGTTGGCATGACCAAGTCTAAGGTGCCATAAGTACGTTTCGTTCATTGAACTTGAAGGTTCCTTTCTTTTCTTTGAAATTTTCGATGCATTATTGAGTTCTAATTTGCGATTATTAAACTGTGTAGATATGATTGTGTACAGATTGTTTTCCATGATACTGTTGGGACTACCGCAGCGGAAGACACGGAAAACAAACAGGTCCTTAACGGATCTATTTAGGTGATTATGCATTCGATTCCAATTTCATGCAATAAACATAGATCTATAGATCACACATCAAATATTCACATAAACATGCATATTCGACGTGAATTAAATGTTACCTCATAATCCGACATCGGATTGACGTTGCTTGCTGCACCTCCGGGCGATCCCTGGTTTACCGACCATGTATCTTCCGATCTATTCCCTTGTCCTTGATAATTCATCCGTGTGGGTGGATCTTGAATAATCAACAATAGCTTTGGTGAGATTTAGGAAGAACACCACACAAAACAATCTATCTCGATTCAATTCTATGGATTAGAATGAACAAGACAAGGCTAAACCAAAACCCTAGATCTCCTTGTTCTATGGCTCGAAAATCGAGGCAAGAAGGAGAGAGAGAGGCCGAGTGATCGGCGGCTAGGGTTAGGGTTTGAGTTGTGAATTGTGTCAATTGTATATCTTAGGGTTTCCACATCTCACCACTATTTATAAAAGACTTATTGGGCTAGAATGGGGATCCATGGAATGAAATAGATGTTGGGCTCACCCATTAGATAAATATCTAATTAAATCAAATGACCCATGATTTAATATATTATCAATGGAATATTATTTTGTTCCACTAAAGAATAATATTGCACTCCCATCTAAATCACCAAATTACAAATAACTTGGGTCCATTTTATTTTATAATATTTCCCGCGTTTAAGATTATCTTGATCCGTCAATTTAATTCTTTTGTCTGCTATGTGACTAGAATTAAATTAATTCTCCAAAGAGTTTTTCTAGTTTGAAACTTTATTTATTATTCGTGGAATAAATTCCAACTGCGCAGTTTTCTGAATAATAAATTCCTTTTTCAAACACCTCTTGGGGATCACCCCTAAGGGATTTAATCATACCACACTGGGCACACAAATTCTATGAAATAATATTCTAATACCTTCATGTTATTCAATTACTACCACCCAAGATATCATGAACTTGAGTTAAATACAAACTCTCACATATTGATAAGTCAAAGTGGCGTATGACTGAATAAACAATATTGATATTAATTCCATAGACTAGAAAATACTAAAATTTCTGAAATATATTCTTACAGTAGATAGCAATAAAGAATACATTTCATATTAGATCCTTTCAGTGCTTTACCACACCGGTGTTACTAATCTCGTCTTAGGTAAGAGAGAATTATCACAAACACCGCAACCGTACCAATAGGTAGCCAAAGCCTATCTAGGTTGTGAATACGTTTTTCTTCTTACTAGATCTGGCCAAGTCCCCTACTGGAAAACTCATGAGGAGATTCATCGAATTTCCCTACTTGACCTTCTTAGTAAAAAGCCTTAGACTTGTTTATCATATTTCAATAATAAACCATTATATTATATTATTTATTCTCATAATTAGGTAAACAAGTGGACGTGGCGTTTCTCGTATACATGCACAAGCTGACCGTACAAAGGCATGTACGCTCGAAGCATCTTTTAGTATACAAACCCCAATAGAAAGAGTCTTTGCTGTTTTGAAGATGCGTTGGGGGATATTACGAAGTGCGTCATTTTACCCAATTAAGATACAAATCAAGTTAATCATGGCATGTTTCCTTCTGCATAATTTCATTTTCCGAGAGATGAACACTGACCCTTTAGAAGCTGCGCTTGAAGGAGAGAACTCAGTACCCTTCCCTTCCCCGAAGAAGATTATATCCCGCACGATTACATAGATTACATTGATCCAACTCCAGAGTGGACGCAATTTCGAGACTCCATAGCAATGAATATGTGGAATAATAGATAGTTTTTTATGTAAATGGTTAATGTTTATTGTGAACTGTTTCTTCATGTGTACTTGAACATACTTTATTTCATTGGACTTAGTTCTACTTGTGAGTTGTCATTCTCACATTACTTGGCCGATTGAATTTGATAGTTGACCTTTTGTTGAATAATGTCTTCACGGATCAAAATGGTAGATGGCATACCAAACTGCGGATATGGCACGGGGAAGATGGATTTGCGTTGTGCAGGGAGAACAACCATGCACACAGGACGGTTCAAGTATCCCGCCAGTCTCAAACATGCAGGATCATTCCAGTGGTGTGACGAGTATGTCCGAGGGATGGGCTCCAAAAATGGAATGGACCACCATACAAAATCACAGCTGCTTAACGAACGTAATACAAATGCAAACTCCAGAGCCGGATATAACAGTTGTGGCAACTGGTGCAGAAATTCAGACCCAGATGCTTTGAAGACCCTAGTCCACATCGGGTTTATGCCATCCTCTTGGTTGTAGTTGGAGTAATTATTGACAAGCTGGTGTGATCTATATCATATGTGTCATTAGGGCAGTCATAACATATTGCATCTTTTTGGTACTCGTAGTCGTGCTTATGTAATATTATAAGACCATTTATGTATTTTTGGAAATATTCTAGAAGATGTTTGTATTTATGTATCATATATGATCCTATGTCCACTTTGATGGGTATTGTGCCTTGACTATTTATGTTCATACAAAAGGAGCAAAATATATATGAATATGCCTTGACTATTTATGTTCAGGCAAATACCTTACTTTAAATAGATGAATGATAATCATATACACAAATATTGTAGGAAATACACGTTCCATCCGTCCAAGAGCAGTGAGTTTAATTGAGTATTAAGCCAGTGAAATGATACATGGAAGTAGATAAATGTCTTTCAAACTAATCAATGTGCAAAACTCTATTTAATAGGTGAAGCAAACCACGGTTACACTAACCACTTGCATTGACTTCATTCCATCACAAAGAAGATGCTTATTCCACAACAAGCCGTGTACCTTTACTACGGCAACTGAACTTCAAAAATTGACGAGCTCGTCCTAAACATGATCATCAAGCTGAAGGTTACGGTCATGGAAGCCGTGCGTCAAGGATTTCAACTACAGCTGGATTCAACTAGAAACCGTCCTATCAAGATGATATCCAAAAGCTATGAAACTATAACCATCCTCTTCGTCTTGGAAACAGCTTCGAGTGGGTATCTTGCACATCTCAATCGGAGTCCGAATGAGGGAGTTATGGCGGTTTGATAGAAGTCGCGCAGAACTGGCAAGGGAGTCCAGAGAGAACACCCGGGCTGGTGTTTTGCACCCTGCAATTCACCCGACCGGGTGAATCACCCGAGACGTAGTTTTTGAGGGTCTTTTTCCACATTTTGGGCCCTTAGTATAAATACCTTTTGGTGTCATTTTTCATTCTAGATTAAGATAAGATTGTGATTGAAGTTATCTCCCTAGTGAGTTTTTCCTCTTTGAGATGTATCCAATTCCTTCCTTGAAGGTTGCTTGTTTCAATTCCATAGATTGATTCAAGTAGAGGTATGCATCAATGGAGTGTATCCATTGAGTAGTGGAGCCAAGGGGTGATAGAGCTATTGAAAGTTGCCTAGGGTTGTTTCCATTCTTTTGGTCAAGGTCCTATGGTCATAACTCTTTTATCTCATCATTATACACATGCTACCCATTCCTAATCCTCCATCCATTCTTGTTTAGATTCAATTTTTGTGGTTGGATATCTTTTTATTATCTTTATATCTTTGTTGTTTTTTGTTAAATAGAAAATCAATCTCACAAAAATAGTTAGATCAAGCATCATCAATGGGTAATTTCTTGGGAGATGGATCATAAAATACATGGATCCTTATCAGGAAGACTCACTGGCAGCTCGATGATTTTCCTTGTTGGTTCTTGATGACGGCGCAACAGGAAGTGCAGTCTAAATCCAACATTCTGTTAAGCGAGCTGGACCTCAAACAACGTCCCGACTTCCTAAAGATTAGGTACTACACTTTCAAGGCGGTTGTGGGTTACAAGGGCGCATCATGGGACATGCAGGCTGAGTTTGTGCGGGCAACATAAGAGATATGAGAAAAAAATTTGAAGGTAAGTCGGATCTTTGTGTTTTCTACATTTACAGTTGCGTAAATAATCCATGATAATTTTATAGAAAACTCCATTCGCGGCGGCGTATTACCACCAAGATGACCCCCACTTCTCAAAGATCGTATACTTGTACGGTTGGGCAACGTCAAGAAGGAAGGAGAAGTGGATATCGTAGTCCTTTCTGACTGCACAGAAAAGATCTCTACTGATGAACCAAGCTGAAACGAGGTTAGTGAATTCGAAGCAAATGTGAACTCTCCGAGATTATTTTTCCAATTCAAACGGTTACGATTTTCGGAAGAAGACAAACCTCCAGCTGATCGGGAGTCAACGACTGACGTGGGCATGTATTTCATAGACTTTGGCCCTAATGGGAGGCTGGTTACTCGGCTTGACAAGGGCCGGGTTTTTGGCGAAACCAATTGCAACGATGAAAGATGAAGCATGCCCCTCTACTCGCTCCCCTAATGCGAGTTCCGTCGCGTCAAACTCATCGATCCGTTGGTGGTCACACATAGCCAAGCGACCCAATTTCTAACTAAAATTTGGGGATGAGTAGGTCTTGATCTTTGCTACGCTAGCAAATATAGTAATGCCATAGAATTTTATCTCATTTTCACAGACCTACGTTTTGTGTGTTTTAGAAAAATCCCTCAAATTGTAATATGCATATTAGGTGTTGCTATTGGCTAAACTTGTTGATTTATATATGTCGATGACAGTTGGTATGTTATAGCAATAGTAGCATACCCTCTCATATTAGTATGCATCATTAGCAACCAAATGCGAAACAGACACCATGCATTAAGAGACATAGTTGTAGCAGGGATGATTTACCCAAATTACCAAAATAATTACATAGAGTTTAAATTCAAATCCTAAAGCACGCTAGTTACATACAAAATATGCGTGTCACCTTACTACAAACTATGCTAATAGAAGGCCAACCAAAAACAATGACATCAGCCATGACATAGATCAAAAACCCCAGCATTCAAGATCCATTATGTTTCTCTTCGATTAGCATCAACAGGTATCCAAGACGAGCGGCTACAGGCATTCCAATGAATACCTCTAGGCGCTGTGATTTATCGCCTAGGATGTTGCACAGTTCATAACGTTGTCGAATCGTGAGGCCCTCCACTGTGCCAACTTATAAATAAATATCTTGTCTTGCCTTTCCAAGGTCAAATATCACCTCCAAAAGAGAATTAGTCTCGGAGTGCAGATTTGCGAGAAATTCCATAAAGGTTGCATTAAGACCTTCATGCTTGCGTTTCTTACAAGAGCTGGACTTGTCGGTTGAAGTTTGTTTGTCATAGTTGCCTCAGTTGTTGTCCTCATTCACTACGTGTTGTGACATTGGAAACACATTGTTGGCCTCTTCATCCTCGAAGATTGGGTGGTAGTCTTTTTCATTGACTTCACTACTGCCTTGGAAGTTAGCACGCACCCGGTTAGCCGCATCATCAACATGTTCAGCACCTCCACCGCTCGTACGATCCTTGCCGAAGATGGACTTCCACGTTTCCCATAATGGCCATGGCTTTGTTCACATGAATTTGGCGACCTTATCAGCCTACAATGGTAAACCACAACAAAAGACAACAATGAAGAATTACTTAGTAGAAGGTTCCTAGGTTACAAATGTATACATGAAATTACTACTAAGCACTGAAGACATTGTACCATCATAACTGGACGATTGCCTCCCATTGGTTATCATTGAAATCTATCATGTACTGTCAATCTGAATTGAACCCCACGCCACTCCTCGCTAGTATTTTTGTCAAACTCGTGTAGCTCTTCTTCCACGTTGTTATCTTGGATGTGATATGGGGCGTGCCTTTGAGGTCGGTATTTAAGAATTCCTTATGCAGACTCTCCTTAATCTTTCCCAAATACGCTGCGCAAAATCGTTGTCAATTTCCATCCTCTAGCAAGGAACTCGAGCATTGATGTAGCCAAGATTTCCTCTCCCCGGACTATCCACATCCTCCAAGTTCGATCACCCTTACGAAATTTTGGGCGAGGAGAGCTCGGGCTTTCTACCCGTAAATGCACAATTCAAAACAAAAGTTTATTGTCTGATGTGTACAACAACATTTACCAAAAAAATAGGAAGCTGAACGACTATCAAACCTTCACATGCATGTATTCTTGTCATATGAACTTCGGTACCGTGGTGTGACTCAATCATTATACCTGCAAAAAATCCCATGAACTAAGCCCCATCAAATTGTAAACGTCGTCGATATAGACGACTAAGACAAAGCACATTACCACATTTTGGTACCGATTTTACCCAAACAAAGACAATTATATCAACTAATGAATGCAGGTAAAAAAACAATTGATCTCCAAACCAGAGAAAAAATTTCCTAACACTCAGGAAAGCATACTACAAATCTCTTGAAACTATCAACATCCTCCACATCGCGGTCAGTAATCGAATACCAAATAACACTGAAGTAGCACTGGCCTGAATTTCAAAACTCGAACACTATACTTTTGAAATTCGATGGGGGTAGGGAAAGATTACCACGATATGAAGCTCCAGTCGATTATCTTCTATGTGTGAATTCGATTGGAAGGACCTATATTTAAACCTGCGGGAAATGAATTATTTGAAAGAAAAAATGCCGCGTTTTGTTGATAATGCTCGAGGACGTGAAAATTTTAAATGCTCTTAGGGTTACTTTTGGCAATTCGGTGAGAATGGACCACCCATTAATTTGTTGTGGAATACAGTTTACACCAAAACAGAGCCCATATCTTAAAAGGTGAACACTAGTATCAAATCTTTTGCGGGTGGGCCATGCCCAATTAATACTGACCAAGTATTTATTCTGCCTACCAAATCTAACTTAGTGAACGACTCCTAAGAGTCAATAGTTAACGGTTTCGTGAAGCCTATATGTCTCCTCTCTCCCGATCAACTTTTTATTTAATCATCATCTATTCATTCTCAAACGATAATTGTAGTGCTTTCAACTTCCTATGAATTGATGGGTTTCAATAAACTTTTATCCTTATATAATCATTTTAGTAAATTCTGAATGCGAGAACCATACGGTTCATGCTTATGCAGCGGTAAACATCGAGAGAATGACCCACCAACGACAAGAATATGGGGATGGTGACCAAAGGTTGTGTTAAGAGAGCACTCTGAGATTCAAATAAGGAAATTTGAAACCTCATTCTTGGTCAATGAAGACTCTATATAATTAGGTTCACAATTTTCTCAAGTCCAAGCGAACTTCGCCTATAGCTCCCCTTTTTTCAACATCACTTATTAAATAAGTGGACTAATGTATTACAGTATGGTAAAACATATACTGCTTTTACATTGCAAAAAAAACTTGGTTTAATAGATTCACATAAAACTTAGTTTATTAGGTTTATGGTGATCAAAGTCCATATCAAGCCCTACTTAGCTAAGCTAAATTTTGTATTTTTACATCACAAACAATATTCGGTTTATTGAGCTTATTATTATCATAATTTGTCTGATTGGTGTCCTCAACTTTACTTAACTAGACTGGCAGCCCGATTTCGATTAAGCTCATTGGGCCCACAAGATTGAGAATCTTAAGTCAACTAGACATTTTACTTCCACCCAAGGATAAATATGACTTGAAAATATTGTGAGTATTTTTATATTCATGAAAAATAAAGGGAAAATAGAAAGTTAATTTACCATCATTAAAATGTATTGTTAACTTAAGAACCTTAAACTAGTGGTAATGGAGCCTGTTAGCTTATCCGTAACCGGCCCGACAATATAGTTAACCAAATTTAAGGAGGCCAAATTTTATCATAGTTAAACCCGATGAGAAATATTGTTTGTTGTGTAAAATAAAAAGTTTAGCTTACCCTAAATAGGATTAAGATATGGACTTTGATTACAATAAGCCTAGTTATTGACTTTTGTGTAGTAAAATTGAAAACTATATATGGCCATTGATTGCAATAACCCCAAAACAGGGAAAATGAGAAGTTAATTTAACATTAAAACTGCGTACATAAAACAATATCAGCTACAACGATGATTATCACTAACTTCCCTCCCTCCAGATAATGCAAGAAAACGACATTTCATTCCGTCCCCGAACTGCTATACCTGCATCCATACACTTAGGAGGCATTTAGTTGGAATGATATAATCACTAAATCAAAATAATTCAAACTTGCTAGTCTATCATATATTTGGATGAAATAATTAATTTTGAACTGCTTTAACCATCTTACCTTCAATGCGATTATGCAATCCCTATGTTTTAGGAAGTACTCCCTCCGTCCCATAATAGATATCACACTTTCCTTTTAGTTTGTCCCACAAAAGATGTCACGTTTTTATTTTCTGAAAAAGTTTTCTCTCACATAAATATAAAAATTATATTTTCTCTCTACATTTAACACACAAAATAAAACCTCCTAAAATTCTGCGTCGTCCCACAAGTGTGACATCTTTTGTGGGACGGAGGGAGATAATCGCATACTCAATCTCGTTTTCTCTCTAAAAAGGAACTTATTACCTACCATTCACTAGATTCAGAGTTTCTGGAATCTTGAATAACAGCATGATCACAAGGAGATGGAACAATCTGAGTTGGCATCACCCTAGTTATTGATCCTCCTCCCATTGCTAGAGACTGCTGCAATATCTTCAACATCAACTTTTTACTTAAAATTATTTTCTCATATATATTATAAAAAAAAGAAAGAAAGAAAAAGTCCACCTGATTATAAGAAAGAGGTGGTTGTGGTGGCAAGAAAGAAGAATGTCCCTCTGGAAAATGTGAGGAGAAGTACACATCTGAACGCATTCTCGCTCCAAGCTCATATTTTATTCCACCAATATCTTGTAAAAAGGGTGCAAGACTAGAAACCTGCATCCCTAATTGCAGTTGTTGGGGGTTCATGGCCCACCCATATGTGGGCCAAATTGCGGTCATTGACATCTATGATTCAGAGAGTTAGTCATATGATAGAATTTAATGTTGCAAATATGTCACAAGGGAAGTAATGGAAAGTTTTTTAAAATGATTTTAAAAACGAATTCATTTCCCCCTCAAATAAATAAAGACATTAAATTTGAAACAAGAAGTAGATATACCATTTGAAGTTGAGTTTGAAGGTTGTTTATGTACTTGACGGCATCATCCAAGATAGATGCTTGGCCTCTCTTGAAATGGAAGAAGTTAATTAATCATATATGAATAATATTTAAATTCGTACCCTTTACAAATTAAATTTGAATAAATAAAGATATCAATAAACGCACCTTACTGCAATTGGGAATTAATTCCTGGAGAGTTTTCAATTTTCTATTAATTTTGTCCCTTAGCAACCGTCGACAGATCACCTATTGAACAAGATAATAATAGAATTACTATTAATGTAAGATACATAAATTAACCTCGTTCTTAGCTTAATTTAAACTCTTAGATTTATGTCGAATCATATGAAAAGAATTCTTAAATATTGCAATTCAAAAAAGATGACATGGGAGCTTTTAAGAGGAGTATTTTTTTAATCGAATTAATTATATAGATCTTTAAGAAGTGGTAATACATAAAATAATTCCAATTTTTTCGCAATAGAAATGTAATTTTTTTGGAGAAGCCCTAGACGATCGCACCCGTTAATTACTTAAATTCACATTTATTATTACGTACTAAGGGCATGCTTGATAAGTTAGTAATACCAAGATAGAGAATTATATATGGACATTTCTAATTGTTTGATATTATAGTTAAGCTTAACTCAAAGCCCAATATAAGACCAGGGCCCTATCTAATCTTACCAAAATTATAACATTAACCTTGTTTATGTATCTCACCAATTTATCAAGTTAAGCTATGTTATTTAATATACAATACAAATTTAGATAATTTCTTTTTTATCAAACAACAACGGAATAAAATCATATCTTTGCATATCTTGATATAAAGCCCGTATTTCTTATCTTATTTTACATATCTTCTCATATCCCATCTTTTTTATCAAACGAGTCAATCATCTAAATCCTCAATTCTTGCAGGATATATAATTGTGATAACATATATTGTTATGCATGTATAAAAAGTAATATACGAGACATGCATCAATAAATACGATAAGTTAAAAGTTCCAACTAGAAGTTTCTCCAACATTCGAATACTAAATTAGTATCATTAAACAATGAAAACCCCAAGCAAATAAATCTAAATGCCATATCCAAGATATTATCCGGGGGAGGGCTTCTCAGTTATAACTTGTTTTTATCTTATAAACAATTATCATATATAATTTCATAAATATTTTTTTTATTATTATGGATTAGTTAAGGTCCATACCTATGACGTATGGGCTGTTGTCATACCAAGAATATACAAGTATGCGAGTGTGGACAACAAAGAATATTCTCGCACACGTGGTATTTCATTCTTGATATACATGCATATGTAAATCGAATATATATCTAGATTTATATCAACATATGCAATCAATCTTAATTTACTCACCCTTCTTCGTTGCATTGAACTTTTTCCTTTTGAATGTTTGCTTGTTTCAGGTTTCTCTCCTTCTCCGGTTTCCTGTGAGTAGAATAATCAAATTCAATATTTTGGACATTTTATAAGCTCCTATGGCAAGTTTGATCCAGAATGTTGTTATTGCCAATTGTAATTTTTAAGAAAAGAAGCACCAAATTGGAGGTTTATCGGGGCCAATGCTGCGAGCTTCAGGAATACAATAAATACGATTTTCATAAAGTTGATCTTTACGATGATTTGATTGGGATATTCAATAATAAAAAAAGGAAGGGGTGGATTAGTAGGTTCTATTTGTAACATGATTGTTGCTTATAAGATTATATGTTGGATTAATGAATTTATACTTTAGAAAGCTTATATTAAGAAATACATATAATTATAAATTTATCATCATCCAAACACTGATGATGAAACTAAAAGAAAAACATAAAACAAGAGAAATTCAGAGGACTTACATTGTTTCTTGAAGCATGCATGCTTGGGATATTCATACTACGATATATAGATCCACGGAATCTTTGAGAGATATATTTTGCTTGATTATCTTGCTCAGCCGTTTACGTTTAATAGTTTGAGCCATATATATGGAAAGGTAAATATATATTAATTATTTAGACATTGAATTTGGTCTGACCTATTTTTATTGAAAACAAGTCTTACTTCTATTATTCTATATTTTTTTATTAAACGTCAGTGAATTAATATGTAGTGCTGCTCACTTTGTAAACTTTTGTAACTAATAAATCACAAGTTAGTTATACTTATTATTGTTCAATTGTTCATCAAATGTTTATACTAATAAATTTTTTGGATAAGAGGAAAAAACCTGACGTTGTTATTCGAGAATACGTATTAGATAAACTTGAATTGTTCGCATACCATCAAGTGGAGGGGATAAGGGGTGTGGCACTAATTATTTTGGTTTAAAACTAGGGATGTCAATCGTGTCAAATCATCCGAGTTTCGATTAACTCATTCAGATTATCTAGGGACGTTTTTTCAATTTTATTTCCAACCTGATTTCTTATGTATTTGGTGTGGGATGTGCACAGAACACTTTTATCCAAGCTTATATAATCGAGGACCTTGGACTAATGCAAATAATTTAATTGATTTTTAAATATTACTCCATTTATATTAGCTTCGTTAGCCAATAACGCCAATAACATTTTTGTTGGGGATGGCATGCGTTTTAATGCTAATTTGATAAATTAAAATAGAGATAGAAAAAACATAGTAGAAATTACGGGCGTATCCAAAAATTCAATATAGGAGAGGCAAAATTATATATACATAATAAAATTGTTACTTTTGAGAAGAGCATTTGGTATAATTTTATATATATACGTAAAAATTTGTAATAAATATACAATTGAGGGGAAGAGGTGAAGAGGGGCAAATGCCCCACCTGCTAAAGGGCAGGCTCTGCCCTGATAGAAATATTGTTAATGAAAAATAAAATACTCCATAAACTAATTTGGTGGATGAAAAAAAACCATGACTATTTTTCATGGACAATTAGTATCATAGTATCATTATTAAAATTTGACTTGTTACTATTACAAAAATATTGATATATCTTGAATATGACAATATTTTTTTATTAAAATATATCTATAAATACAGATATAAACAATAAAATATGCACTACTAGTGTTTGCTTTTTGGCAAAATTAATGTTCATGTAGGATAGGAGTATTATTTTATCAATTTGGGCTGCAGCCTAAAAAAGCCCAACTCATCCAATTTGGGTTTCAGCCTAAAAAGCCCAACTCATCTTTTGCGCGTGAACGGTGGGTGCAAACTACAACGGTTATAAATGCTATAGTTTTCAAATTCAAACCGATTTCCACGTGAGGCGCACGTGATCTATCACCCGCTTTTGATCCAACGGTATAGATAATCGCGTTGGCTCAAAGCTAGTACAAATTCAAAAACCCTCCCACCATCTTTAATTAGGGCTTCTCCAATCTCCAATATATACACACATCACACTCACCAACGCTAACCATTTCCTATCAATCTTGAATTTCTTTCTCTAGCTGCACCATTCCAAGTCGCGATTGAATGGTAATGATTTGTACTCTGTGTTAATTTTTTTTGCTCTTCTGCTGTGATTTGTGATTGCGGATTTACGTTTGAGTTGATATGAGCTACTCCATGATTTACGGTTTGTTAATTTGTGATTTCCTGTTTCAATTTTAGGCTTTGCCGAATCAGCAGACTGTGGATTACCCTAGCTTCAAGCTTGTGATTGTTGGAGATGGTGGAACTGGTAAATTTTTACGTTTGATTGCCTCGCACTTGCCATCTTGAATCGTATTTGTCTGATCTTCTCTGATCTCGATTTGGATTAGATTTTGATTTTGTTTAGATTACTGTTTAATTACTGTTTTGAGATCTGAGTTGAGATTAATTCAGTAATTACATGATATAAATTGTGAGTTTTTGGATGGAGTAATGATAGCCTGGAGGTTTTGGATGCAATGTGCAGGGTTTATTGTGTGAGATGTTCTTACTTTTTTTGTTTTAGATTTATTATTAATTTGAGCTGCTGTGTTTTACTCATAATTTTAAGTTCCATGACTGGGAATATGATTTTGCATAAATGGCTTGTGTTTTTTTTTACCATCTTTGAGTTTTTTTTTCCGTGATCATACAGGAAAAACTACATTTGTGAAGAGGCATCTCACTGGTGAATTCGAGAAGAAATATGAACGTAAGATCAATTCTCATTGGTTGTCATGATCATTTGCATAAAAAGGTCTGTTTGCAAAGATTATGTTAATGGTTTATGTCAATGGAATTTTCTTTTTAACAGCAACAATCGGTGTGGAGGTTCATCCATTGGATTTCTTCACCAACTGTGGGAAAATCCGATTTTATTGCTGGGACACTGCTGGTCAAGAGAAATTTGGTGGGCTTAGGGATGGATACTAGTAAGTGAATTGATTCTATCAGTTTCTTTGTATGATTTTGTAATGACTGTTGAACAAGATCTTGATAGACTAACGTTTTGACTTGTTCGAACTGTTTCAGCATCCATGGACAATGTGCCATCATTATGTTTGATGTGACAGCTCGATTGACTTACAAGAATGTTCCAACTTGGCATCGTGATCTCTGCCGGTATGTGTTCTGACGTGTTGGCTGAATTTGTTGCTATAATTCATGTAAACATTGATTTGCTAATTCTTTTCAATTTTAGGGTCTGTGAAAATATCCCAATTGTGCTGTGTGGGAACAAAGTTGATGTTAAGAACAGGCAGGTGAAAGCAAAACAAGTTACATTCCATAGGAAGAAGAACTTGCAGTACTATGAAATCTCAGCTAAGAGTAACTACAACTTCGAGAAGCCTTTCTTGTACCTGGCCAGGAAGCTTGCTGGGTATATAAAGCGAAGACTATTGTATTTTGTCTCAAGTCTTTATATGCTCCATAATATTGCAATTTGAAATTTTTTTTTGGGCTGCAGTGATTCTTCCCTACACTTTGTTGAGTCACCGGCCCTGGCTCCTCCTGAGGTTCAAATTGATTTAGCTGCCCAGCAACTGTAAGTCCTCTGTTCTATCCTTGAGATATGCTCGAGTACCACTTGAAACTCCTCTGTTTGTAATCCATAACTCTTTTTTGTAGGCATGAACAAGAACTTGCTCGGGCAGCTAACGAGCCTCTTCCTGATGATGATGATGAGTCCTTTGACTAAGAAGGATAGCTCCCAATTTTTCCATTTGCGCTTGTTGGGGTTCGTGTGAGGGTTTCGTTACTTGAGTTTGAGGGGGTTCTAATGGAGATGTAGATTCTCTTTAACTGCTTCTGGTGGATCGTTAATTTCATATGGTAGTGAGAAGATACTTTTTTATCTTCTGAAATATGTCAGGGTATTATTTGTTATCAACTTGGCTTTCAGATGAGTAATTGATATAAATATTTGCCGTGTTTTTGTGGAACAAAACACAAATTGATATCCCAACCAAATTTGAGTAATTGAAATTTAATTTGGAAAAATATGCCATTCAAATTTGGTTGAGCCTTGAAAACTGTGATCAATTTAGCTGTGTTCAGAAATCAAGTTGACAAGAAACATCTATCCCAAATTCCTACTCCCTCGTCTCCAAAGAGTATGAATATTTAGTTTGACATGGATTTTAATACATCATTGGTACAATAAGAGAGATAGATAAAGACAATTTTTGAAGTATGGTTAGTGGAGAATGGGTATACTTCATTAGAGAGAAGAGAATTTTTAAAATTAGATTGTTCATACTACTTTAGGGACAGATTAATAAAGAAAGTGCATATTTTCAAGTATGGAAGAAGTATTTTTAGGGAATATTAGAATATTCATAATATTCAGTATTTTTTTGACTTTTTACTTTGTTGCTTAGAATATAAAAGGTACCAATGTTTCCCTCGTAAATTCCTGATTTGTATTTAATTTTGTGTATTAACTTAATTCGCATTAGATACCTTGCGTTGGTTGTATTTCAGCTTCTCTTCGCGGTTGAGATTTAGTAAATCCAGAGAAAAGTATATAAAACATGATAAACAAATTCAAATTTATTAATCATTCATGGCGAGCCTAACACAAGAACACAAATTTTCACATTTAAATTGTTTTTGGAGTTTTTCTTGAGTTTTTCTCATGCTACCAAAATGTTTTTTTGGAGTTTTTTTTTTTCAAATTGAGAATAAGTTCATCGCTAGCTGCCCAAAAACCAGTCTCTGTGACTGTAAACAAGACTCACAACAAAAACTTGGTTGAGCACAATGCTCTGCAGCTCTCCATCTGCATTCAAGTACTAAAATTAGATTGTTTTCAAGGGTCATCTGATCCATCTCAAGCTGTTAAGCAAATGAAGCATGACTTCACACTCTGAGCAATGTGCCTAGTAATCAGACTGGCAGTTATTCATTATTTTCATTTCTCCCAAGTTTAAAATGATCATGCAAGAGTGTGTTCTTATAAAGGCTATAATTTCTACTTCAGAAGATAACTTGTTACACATACAGTTCTAACCAACTACTATACTCCTAGATGGCATGAACAGAAAGTCAGAATCTGCTCTGTAACATGTACTCCCTCCGTCCCAAGGAAGATGACCCCTTTCTTGGGCGGCACGGGATTTTATGCAACTTTATTTTGTGTGTTAAATCGAGAGAGTAAAGTAAGAGAGAGAGGATAAAGTAGAGATAAAGGGGTTTCCATTTTAAGTAATGGGTCATCTTGGTTGGGACAAACCAAAAAGGAAAGTGGGTCATCTTTAATGGGACGGAGGGAGTACTATAATTTTTGTTGGCATGATATACCATTATGGAAAAGGTATAATTTTTTCAATTTTAGTCGAAATGTAATCTGAATCGGTGCACCTAAAATAAATAAGAGGAACTTTGGTAGAAACAATCCTCTTATCATTTACAATACTCAGGTAAAGACACTAACATATCGAGATAAGGCTGGGAGAAAAGGTAAAACTAGATTAGCATAAACTGTGATACCAGGGAGTGGCCACAACCGTGGCATATCAGTGATAGTAGACGACTGAATCGTCCAAAGTTCAATGCCAAGAGAAAGGTTGCAAACTGGCATCATCTTTATACCATTGGAAGCAAATGATACATGCCTCCAACTGAAGCCCTGGAAAATGAAGTACAGGATTCAAGAATGATACAAGAGCAGCCAAAGTCCCATGGAGTAAATCATAGTTACAGAAGTTAAATTATTGATGCATTGCATACAGAATTTATCTAAAAAGCAGAATTTATCTAAAAAGCAGCATCCCAACTTTATAAGAGTCAACAGTGATCAGATTAGATACTCTGTAAGTAAAACTTAAACGTAGAGCCAGAAATGCAACATTGATTAAGATTCCGATATGAACAACTAGCCATTATATTACAGTTCAAAGTCAACTGTAAACTTCAAGATTCAATTTCTCAACAGATCATTAAAAGCAAAGCTGTCAAACTGTTGAAAATTTGTAATGATGTTAGGCAGGGCGCGATACTAAAAGTTAATGGACATATGACACCAAAGGGTGCAAATAGAAGTCTCTTACGTGATCAGACAGAACAATAATTGGCATCTCGTAAACATCAGACATGAAATAATTGGCTGGTGCACCAAGTTTAGGCATGAGCACGAGCTTCACTCCCTTCATTTCAAAATAACTAGAAGCATTAGAAGACAGAACAGATCATCAACCAAAATAGAGCCTTGGGCAAAAATACACTACACTGATCATCAATTAACAATTGACATGTATCTCTTAATTACAAAATGTCAATCCGTGCACAGAAATAGATAGAATATACATCTTATTGCATTCATGTTTCTTCTTACAATGCTGACAAAAGAGCAACTTTTACAATTTTGCTTTAAAACAGGGCAATGATATATGAACATTTTGTACAATCATCTAACAGTAATTGCAGTTTTAGTGGAAATTAGGTGCTTCAGCTCCTTCAAATGTTCGTCATTTGAAATGTGGAGCATAATACGAAGATTTGTCAATAATGCTTCCTGTTCCCAACTTAAGGGACCAGAAGCATACAAAGCTTCCAGAGTGCTGCGATAGGCATGCAACTCTAAGCTACGCATACTGACCTCAACCTCCTCTTTTGGGGGAAGAGAGAAACTCTCCCTCTCAAAGCCTGAACCATTAAACGACTCTGCATCACTATGGGTGTCCGTCTCTTGGCAATGCACAGGCATAAAATAACTAGAATAGCTTTTAAGACTCTGGTTAGTAATGCTACAACTACCAACAGAACAGACATCACTGTCAGAACAATTTAATTCAGAGTTTCTGAACCCTGAATATCCAAGCACAGCATTTTGCTTTTCCCTCTCCATTTGATCATATCCATTTGATATAATATTATGGGAAGCATGCGTGTATGTTTCACCCAAAATTTCTCTCGGGTAAGCAACAGCATGTACCTTTTCAACCATTCGCTGCTTTCGGTCTTCTTTCTCAGCTGCTCTAAATTTTTGTACAGGTCCTTCATTGGCTTCAACAACAGAGGAAATATAAGGTGACATCCTCTTTAAGGATCTTGAAGAGATAACAGCAGATTCCCGCAGTGCAGCTTCATCTTGGAAGCTTCCACAATCATCTCCAGGTTGATATTTAGATTTTGAATTGAACACTGGAACCTGGAAGTTCATATTCGGAAAACAATTTGACTTTGATGGCTTGCTCACTATTACATCACTCCCAGCTTGAGCAATCTGCAAACAGGAATATGGTGATCAGATTGAGTAAATTCAAGATCTAAAAGAACTTGATTGTAGTAAAAGAGAAAAATTAAATGAATATTTGGAGCAAAAATTTATCAAATAAGTGCAATGAAGAAGTTTGTCCACAAATTTCAACAGATACGATGAACATGCAAAGTCAATATGAGAAGAACTTAACAGATGAGGGCAAAAGAAATCCACAAAGCGGCACAAGAAAGCACACAACTAGCTAGAAACAAGAAAGCCTACATCTAAGGTGAAATAGAAACCAGACATACCTTTGTCAATTGAAGCCATTTAACATCATGCGCTGCCTGTCTCGCTCTGACCTTCGTTCTATCAATAGCCAATTCCTTTGAACACCCAAGTAGCCTCACTAGATATTTTTTCTTACATGTCGAAACCTTGTGATGGATCTTATTATTTCTATTTTCGTTTTTGCCTCCTAGAACATTCAAGACCACAGCAATCTTCCAAGAATATTGATGGAAGACCTCAACAATGTCTCCTGTTATGAAACACTTGGCACCTTGTAGCGAAGAAGGGCAAGGTCTCAATAACTTCCTCGAAACCACCTCCACCAGCGGCTTATTTTCCATACCAGGATAGCAAACATATTGGATAGTATAAGTATCCCTGCTGCAAGATAGAATTTCTGCAGCACGCCACGAAGCTAATACCTCCTTACTCTGCATCACCTCAACCGTGTCCCCAGCTTTGAATCTCATAGCCACCTATCTTCTTTAACAGGTATCAAAAGTCTGTGAAATATAAAGAATATGCAAATTAGAATTTAGAAACAGGGACATAGGTTAGAGGATCAATGGAGCCAAATCTCGGTGGTACTAAAGGTATGTAATTCCTGAACGATCATAAAAAATGCATAAAAACTCCCCAAATAACTGTCACTTATTAATCGTTTTACATTCTTCAAACTACAACAGAATTTATCAGAAAGAAGCCTAGATTTTTCGTAGTTGTGGAAAAAAAATGTAAATTTCGGTGGATCAGTTCATCCGCAGGCATATACCTGAAATAATCACCGAAATGACTTATTTTTTCAAAAAAAATAAAAGAAAATAGTACTAAAACACAAAGAAAATACTACTATGCCAATTTTCAAGTGCAAAATTACCAGTCGATTGATGAAAAGGACTGGAAAATTTCCAATACATCCATATTATTAAACTAATTTGACTAACAATGGCAAAAGAGTAGGAGACGCTAAATCTGGAACTAAATCTCTAATTAGGAAACAGTAAACAACGGAATTAGAAAGAAAACTTGCAGATGATGAGAAATTAGACAAAACCCCTAAATTGAATAGCTAAATTTCGATCGATTTAGGGATTGAGAAATAGCATAACTGAAACCTCGCAAACTGAGAATATCACTAACCTTTTCGAGAAATTAGACAGGTACAGACGATCACCAAAGTCCGAATTAGGGAGTTCAAATCTCAGATGCTTGATGAAAAACAGATTTTTGCCCCTCAGTTTTACGTCCTAGGGTTTGTTTTCGTGAGCTTTGAAGAAACAATTGGGGGCAAGAAATTATAAAAAAATAAAAGAAAAAAGAAAAATATATATTGAGGATGGGGGTAGAATTGTCATATGAAAATGTTGGCTCAGAATAAAGTAGGGGGTGCGTAATGCACGCCGAATCGAAGCTACCTAATTATATGTTGATCATATAATCTCACGCTCCTGTTGTTTAGTGTGATTCACTTTCCACATTTTAACTGCATTAAACAAATATATGTACAAAAATTGTTACTACAAATAAAAATATAGAAAAGAAAAGTCCAATTCAATGTGGAGGAGAACGCTTTGTCGTGAAAAAAAATGAAAGAAAATGGAGAATTAGAAGATGGTCAAAGCAATTTTGATCCGATTAGTAACTTATTAATAACTAAACCCTTAAATATTCGACTAAGGTCCATTTTAAAAAAAATATATATAAGAACATTTTATGGGTTTTGTACAAAGCATTATGTTTGTTAGATTGGTCCAATACATTATGAATTGCTCAAACTTTTGCCAAAAAATAACGAACCCATTAAATTTAGATGGTGATAAGGGTTCCAACACAGATTTCGGCCAATATCGACGGCGAAGACAAAAAAACCTTAAGGTTATCTCCACAATTGAACAATTGTAGTATGGATAGTTTCTAAGTGCTTATCTCCATGCATACAAAAACATTGAAATATTACACACATAATATTAAGAGAGAAAAGAAAAAGTGATTGGGGTTAGATGTCTTAATCGAGTCAGATACGAACTAGAATTCAAGTGACTTAATCACCAATAAATACACTTCCTAACTTACCAATAATAGAGTCAAACTAAGATCAAGAACTTCTCAATTACCTTATTGTAGTCTCATCTCAATTATTCATTTTTACCTAATTTAAAGCCCCCAAACCTCATTACCTAATCTCTTAATTGTACCACCCCATAATAAATATACTCTAATAAATAGATCAACCAGGAAATATTACTGGGATTGAAATCCGAAAACTACATTTCGGGTTGGGCCATGACCCGTTTATTTGTTCGATTTTCCTGAGTCGGGACCACTCTGTAAAAGAATATTACCAAAGGCTTTTGTGATACCCAACAATACAAATATGCCAACAATCTTTTTCAGTAAAACATAACCTAAATGGAACACAAATCGTGAATTTTAGTATACATTTTGGTGCAATGTGCTGCGATACAAATAGACAGTAAAATATTACCTAAGTGATGAGTATGTAGTACATCCATACAAGTTAGTACCACCGGGGATCAAAACAGCATTACGGTGATTGATGAGTAAATAGATAATGCAACAGTGGTGCCACGACCCCGACACTCAGACTGTTTCCCAGCAATGCATAACTGCACAGATTGAAAAATATTCTGATCATGTATTTTGTCAGAAGAAATTAATACTTAGTATCTACGGTGGTTTTTTGTAACCGCCACTCTCTTGGACGCAAATTGGCTCATTGTGACCTTATACTGGGGCACACAGAAAGTTCAGGCAAAGCATCTAAGTCACGGATACAAACACATGTGGTAGATGGTTTCTTATACATGTACATGAAATTAGAGCTAATCATCCAAGTTTATGAGAGTCTTTTCCAATGTGTTTCTCAGATTCACCGAAGTCCCAAATTCGCAGCATCTTGAATAAAACCATCAAAATTAAAGGATCATAGTGCCAAAGAAGAAGGAAATCTTAGTAGCATTGTGTCCTAAAGGTTATCGCATTGGAGACTAAAAAAAGGTCTTGTGTCTTAATGTTTATATGATTGATTTAAATTGCAATGAGTAATCATGTGACATTAATGGTAGATACGGAGTATTATGATTTGAAGACAAACTGCACTAGGATGAAATTATTCACACTATTATTTAAAAATTCAAAAGCAGTTGAAGAGGGAACACCTAATTTAAATCACTTCTTTATGTCAAATTATCGTCAATAATTCATTCATCATTTCATTAAGTTCCAGATGAGTGAGAAAGAGGCTCCTCAAAGATGCCTGCTTTAGCATATTATGTCAAACAATGATATAAGAAATGTAAGGCGCACCGTTGACGAAGGCTAACATGTTGTGGAAATTGGAACTCGTCCGGAAAAGAGTGGAAATTGGCGACCTGCAGTGACGTTGGAGAGAAAACACTTAAGAGAACAAAATTTATGTTGTAATAATACCAAAGCCCAAAGAGCTCAGAATTGAAGTGATGCATCAGAGTAACAAATGCATACCTCCCTGGGTGTAAAGTATCTAAGTTGAAGCTCCTGCAAGGAAGGTAATTCAATTTTCTTCTTTCCCTGCATGATATAATAAAAGCATACGGTTGCTTTAATACTGATAAAAGCAAACAACTGTATCTGGTAATATCAGAATCACCAGTACTCAAAAAAACAATGCAGACATATTGTATGTGCTTGTATCTAAAGTAGGAATATTGCAATTAAAATTAGGTGTATACCTGATGCAGACTTACAGGACAGGTAGCCAAAAGGGAACCTGTCCCCTTCACGTATCGAAAATAACTTTTGGTGAAGCAACAGCAACGTCTTGATTCGGGGAAAACAATATCTAAATCAGTCAAGGGAACAATTCAATGATATAAGAGTTACAGAAACAGAAATAAATGTGAACAAATGTTTAAGAAGTATCAAGACCAAAGAGGCGAGCATACCCATGGCACTTCCCCATCTTTCTACCAGGCTAGATGGAACTAAGAATGGATTTGAAGGTTCAACACTAAATTCACTTTCTTCTTCAATACCCTCAGATATTTTAGTTAGGCTCGATTCCAAAATAACTTTGCTTGATTCCAAAAAATCACATATAGGTCGAGTAGTTTCAAGTAACTTATTCCAATATCTATCCGATTCAGCTTCTTCACTTGTTACCATGCTTTCTTCGTACCCAAGTATAGGGCCTGGACCCCAAAGTAGCACATTATTGTACTGGGCCTTCTGGAAACAAAGAGGTTTCCGCTTGGCCTGTAGTTCACAGTGGATTAATCCTAATGCTGAACATTCAATAAGAGGAATGAAGCTGAAGAATATGTACAGGACTTTCTCTATTTGGGCTACAGATTCTATGTATAACTGTGTTAAGATTTCATATCACGTGCTAGGTACCATCTTTACATGTAGATGCACAAGAAAGAGGTGGGCAGAATGCACGTGAATACACTAGATGTACAAAAGTAATTGGATTAAATAGAAAATGTGTGGTTTGTAACAGGGGGGAGAGAGAGAGAGAGGCGGACCAGGCAAAAATAGCGAGGCCGAGAATATGGCACACCAAATTGCAGAGGACTTAGAATGAATTCTTGTGTGTCAAAATGATTTTCTCGCAACATGGTGATCATCTTTTCATGTGTATCAGATGTCTGCATAAAGAAATAGAAACAAATACCAAACTGAATAGAGGGAAAGTATATATGGATGACTTGTTAAACAAAAATGATATCACCTAATTATATCCTCAGGTTTAATAACAATAACAATGATAATGAGTAATAAATACTAAAAAACATAAATATATATCCTCTTGATAAATAAAAGAAAAGACATTGGAAAATAAAAGGAAAAAACATCCACCCACCTACAAATCCAAACCAGAACAAAATTTCTTGGATACATTGCAATTTGCAAGTAAAAGTTGTTTTTTTATTAGAAAGGTGGTTCAAAAAATTCATTACTACAACCATTTTCCCTTAATGAAAGGTACACATAAACCACAAACCTCAAATCCAACAACGTTCTCCACAAATAGCATAACTGGGGGTCGTGAACATTGTGGTATTAGTTCAAGAATCTTCAAAAACGAAGAAGCTCTAGCATCACTTGAACCCTTCTGGAGACCTTAATAAACAAACTTTTAAAAAGCTATAACACAAAAGGTAAATAGGCGCACGTATACAATCTGCATATTGTAGATCAAATCAGAAATCAACCACCTTGTCGTGTATAAGGTTGACAAGGAGGAGACAGAAGCCACGCATCAACCTCATATCTATCGAGGTTAGCAGCACTCAAAGTCTGAATATTTCCCTGCAATCACACCAAAAACAGATGGCCAACACCACAAGCAAATAATTAATTAGCATCAACTTCACACACACATGCACACTAACTTAAATCATCTGTTCAGTAATTAACATCTCTAACTTATAATCATACTGAAAAATAAAGCAAGCAAACTAATGAATTGCTACAGGTATGATTTAGAATTAAATTCAAACACGCACGCACGCACCAACCTAAATCACAATGCAAAGACTAACATCGCTAACTAATACTTATACTCCCTCCGTTTCGCCATAATTGAGTCATTTTACCATTTCGGGAAGTTTCTTTATAGTTGAGTCATTTCCATATTTGGTAATTTTTTTCTCTTTCTTACTTTATTCTCTCTACTTTATTCACTTTATACTTTATTCTCTCTACCTTTTCCTCTCTCTTACTTTTTTATCTATTTATTTAACACACCCAACATTCATTTCTAAAACTCCGTGCCCAAAAGTTCCGCCTCAACTATAGCGAAACGGGGGGAGTAGTAAATATACAAAGCTAGCTAACTAAATGAATTAAACTAATATTTCTGCTTATCGTGATAAGCGACCTGGTACGGACGGTGGCCGAAATTGTGCTCGTAAACATCATTTGCGACGTCGTTGATGTCGAATGCTTCAATTACCACAGCATCCACGCCAGCCTCCATCAATGAATATCTCTATCGGAATCGAAAGCAAAATTAAGCACAAAAAAAGTTGTAACTAAACACGAAAATGAACAATCTTACCAATCCACCAATGCCACTGTAGAATTCGAGTACCCGCCATGGCTTCTCCGTCTCTCTGCTTAAACCCTCCATTTTTTCTGTTGGGGGCGCTATTGTCCGGTTCGTGCAGTTGGTCTTCCTTCAAATTGGATTGGCATAGTTATGGGCCACTTTCAATTTACTGTTGGGCCTTCAGCAACAATATCACCTAATTATGATCCAACAATATTTATAAGAGATAATCTATTAGTCAATATTCCTCCTGCATAGTATAGTATGCATTTTCTGTTGGGCGCATGTTTTAACACATAATTGGTAAAGTAAGAAGTAAAATATTATTAACGGAGAATGAGTCTTATCTCAATAACAAATAAAGAGTTTCCAAAATTAAAATGTGTGTACTATTAATGGATGTTTGGTTGATAAGATAAAATAATACCAAGATTATATCTTGGATTAGTCAAGATTGAATCTTGGATTTAAAAAGGTGTTTAGTTGGAAGGTTAATTTTAATATAATTGAAGATTTTTTTGGTTTGAAATTATATACTAATATCAAGATAATGTGTATTTACTAAGATACCCTTGACATTACTTCTCCCAAATATTACGTCTAATATAGTTTACAAATTTACTCCAGAATATAAATGGCACGTATATTTTTACATCTTAATTAGTTGCATTTTTCAATCTCGCTACATCTTATCATTTTATTTTAATAACTAATATTTATTTATTTTTGTTACATTTTGGCGGGTCATGAAAAGATATGAAGGGGCACGTTATTATTCTTATGTTTCAATGTAAACGAAAATATAATTTTTAATTAAACTCAACATTAGCTCCTAAAATATTCAGAATATTTTGAAAATGAAGAGAATTTTTTTCCAAAAGAAAAAACTGATAAGAAAATATAGGAATATGATAAAAATTTGTAGTAAATAATAACAATAATAGTCATAAATAAATAAATTATTATTATTATTTACATGTTAAACATGGTGAGTGACGTGAGTCTAAACAATAATCAAATTCAAACACAATATTGAATCTTCAATTGTATGGACCTAAGCTCTAATTCGATCATACTGTATTAAATTAGAAACAATTAGCTGCTCAATATAAAGCTTCACTAACTTATTGAATAAATAAATACAATCTGAAATATCGCAGATCATTGTATGATAGAGGAGGGCAGCCTTGATATTTACAGAAAAAGTAAAGGGTAGATATGGAAAAATGATTGATCTTGTCATAAAGGTTTGGCCATGATGGAGTATCTCCTGATTATGCATCATTATTTCAATCTTGTATTGAAACATGGATATAATATTGCCTACCAAACATGGGCTAAAAATAATCTTCAATATAATATGCCCAACCGAACTGGGCCTTATAGGATAGACTAAAAAGGTAAGAGGGCATACTCTTGTGCGACGGAGGGAGTATGATACATTGAGTTATTAACGTTGTCCAATGACGATGTAATCTTTTTCTAGATAGATCGTATTCGTTTTGATTGAGTTATGAATGTTGTCTAATGACAATCGATAATTTGTGACCGTCGTAGCATTTGATTTGCAGCAACTACATGAAGAGAAAATATAATAAATAGAGTACTTCTCAAGGACACCTAATTTTTGGAGATCATGTCTTAAGTAACACCACAATTTGGAGCTTAGTATAATCCATGAATTTTTTTTATGAAATGTAACATAATATATAATCAATATGCATTGTCGCTCTAACTCCCAAGGATGACCTAGTTTTTCTTAAGGTTGGCAGAAAATGCTATGATTGCCACCTCGATCTACGCAAATTATTTTGAAGAAAAAAATGTCAAGCGACGTTATTGTTAGGATTTTTACAGCTTAATTTATGAAATTATAATTTTACCATGTAAAAAACTCATTCCCCTCGTTTTCACCATCGTCCGTTCACCCCTAATTGCCCTCTAAAATTATTTCCTAGATCTGCCATGATCATGAGCAAGGTTTGTGGTATGCGGCCCTCCAATATTATTTTTTAGATCTGCCGTGATAGTGAGCAAGGTTTGTGGTACACGTGATATGAAATCAAAAATTCATAGCTTGCATACTATTGATTCGAATTTATATACTACTACAGTTTTTTGAAATTGCAAAAAATGATGTGAAACATATCAATGTTTGGCTTTGGAGGGGTGGCTTTGTGGTAGGAGTTTACTATACGTACATTTCACTGATTGTTCTTCTTGGAAATGGGCCAATTAGTAGGCTTGTAACAAAGTCACCATGGCCCACTAACAGATTCATTTAACAAATGTCCTTTATATATGTATTCTCTTCATAAAAATTAAAGGGGGATAAGAAAGTAATCTTTTTTGTAGCACTAACAATAAATTGGATGGAAATAAATCCTTTTTAGTTATTTGTGTTTTGACTATAACAGTAAGTGATAAAAATCCACACATTTTTTCCTTTAAATGCACATTTTTGGAGGGCCATACACCACTTTGAAGTCATGATTATAATTTCCCCCCGCCAAGGTTATAAAAGAGCATGAAATTTTGAGCTTTGAATGACAATAATTGCTACATGTATCTTTTTTTCTTCTTTATATTTTGTGGGGTTAAGTATACTTTATGATTTAACATTCGAAAATATTTTTCAAATATATTTGATTTTTTAATTTAAAATACCTCTAACTGAGTTATAACCATTTCAATCTCCATTATTATTTTTAAATTGTCTAGTTTATTTTCTCTCTTAATTTATTATTTTTCATTTTTCTACTATTTCCTTTCAATTATCTACTTATTCCTTTTCTATCTGATACATTAAGGTGGTGTTCACTTTTCTAGATAAAATAATACCAAGATACAATCCAGAATTGAGTTATGAGATTATTTTAGTCATAGGGGGTTAGCTATGACTAATTATCACATGATTATTCATCTATGATTGAATTATGGAATTGAATCAACCAAACAAAATTTAATCCGAGATACAATCTTGTAAACCGAACACCCCGTAAACATCATTTTAATCGTGTGCTAAAAAAAATGTCTCGGTTAAATTTGATGGGAGAGAGTACTATTTCTGCACTATATTCATGGATAGAAACATGGCATCCGAATATTTTGATTTACATTGAGAAAACACATATACGTGTAAAGCCTACTTAAAAAGGAGGCAATAATCTCCCCAAAAGCTATATATATAGTGTAGTGCTTGCAGATACCAATCAAGAATTTGGTTGCTTTTTGACCAATTTATGTTATATCTATCTCAACCTCTCATTAAGCATGCTTCTCAAGAGATGTCAACGAAAACAACATTAAAGATTATATATCACCTCTTAAAGCTTTAATTGGAATCCAATGTGAATGGTCACCAATTTCCCTTCAATTTATTTTATTGCTAAAATTGAATATGATGGAACTGATATGCATAATCATTACAGTGCAAGTTGATAAAATAAATTGCGAGAGAAAGAGAACACTTAATTGATCCTTTATCTAATTGTTACTCTACAAAAGTTTGAATTTTTTTATGCCAATATGTCATATTTAATGTACTGAAAATTGATATAAGTTGTTTGGTGGTCTAATACGTGAACATGATCGAGTTGCATATGATTTACTTCGTCTGCGGAAAAATGCTTCCAACTATAAAAATTGTTTATTAATAAAATCAAAAAATTATATATTGTATAAAATAGGAAGAGTATGCAGGGGGTTGTTTGGTTAGTAAACTTATATCTCATGATTAGATATGTGCTCAACTTTGTTTCATTCAAATAGAATCTTTTTTCTTTTTTTGTCTGTCCAATAAAAATAACACACTTTTGTTTATGATAACTCCTTTCTCTTTAACAAGGTGAGTCTCATTCTCCACTAACAATACTCCAGTTACTCTTTCTTTCCATCCCTCTCTTACTTTGTCAATTATAAAACCCGTGTCGTCCCAAAAGTTTTTATTCTTATAAGATGGAGAGAAATCACACAACTTAATCGTAGATGAATAATCATTTGGTAATTAATCATAACCATCCTCTTCAAGGTTTAAACTAAAATTCTCTTATAATTTAATTTTAGATAGATAATTTATGATAATTAGTCATGACAACTGAACCATATTTAAAGTGTATATATGTGTTATGTGTATGTTATCTCAAGGTCATATAAGGATATGTAATTTTGGTAGTTTGATGGAGTGTCATTTTTACACATAATTTTGAAGTACTCCCTCCATTTTCTCACAGTTGAGACGGAACTTTTCGGCACGAAGTTTAAAAAATAGATGTTGAGTGTGTTAAATGAATAGATAAAAAAAAGTAAGATAGAGAAAAAAAGTAGAGAGAATAAATTAAAACGTGAATAAAATAGATATAATAAAGTAAGAGAGAGTAAATGAAGAGTGAGAAAAAATATTATTATATATGAAACTGATTCAATTATAAACAAACTTTTCAAAATGAAAAAATGACTCAACTATGAGGGAACGGAGGTGGACAGAACCTCCACAAAACTTACAATGACTTGTAAAAGAGGATGGAATATCTTTAATTATGTAATCATTATTTACTGACATGCATATAGATTGACGTGATACATTCGCAAATCTAGCTAGCTCAATCATTGTGAACTTATTATACCACTACTATTAAATAATTTGACAAAAATATTATAAGTACTGTTTATTTATAATTAATGTATTCCGGTTTTTCTTTTAACTGGGAAAATAGACTACGGAAGTTAAGCAACCGTTCCATGGATGAGGTAAATATGGAATACCTATATATATTTTTTCAATAAATCTACAATATTTCTTTACATGAAGAAGGTATTCTATATTTACCTCATTAATTAAAATAACTCTTAATTAATTAGTTGATGGAGGGAGTATTTAATTTGTTTATTGGCCTATCATATATTCCATGCATCAATTAAACTAAAGATTTATTTTATTTCAAGTTCATATACGCCATCGAGTACATTTTATTTTATAAGTATGCTTCCTTGTTAATTGAAACATTTCTTTTTTTATGAAGTTTAAAAATAATGTGTTAAAAGATGGTGAATAAAGTAAGAGAAATAAAGAGAAAATAAAGTAAAAGACAGAATTAATTTTTGCCAAAAATATAAATGACTCAATTATCTTGGAAATTCTCAAATAGAAAAATGACCCAATTAACATGGAACGGAAGGAGTACTAGTTGACGTATAGTCCTCTTGTTAGTTCCAATTATTAACATTTGACCGTCACAGTTAATTAAGACAAGAAATATGAATTTTTTTTGTGACAATACAATATTGATATTATAATTACTCCGATCAGAGCAAGAAGAAACAGGAAGGATGGCTACATCTTACAAAATTCAAATACTACTACAACTTCCTACATCCCATCATAAAAATTGCAACGATAGCTGATCACCTATCTAATGCTAATCCCCTAATTAAGGAAATCAAAAGTAAGAAAAACAGAAAGATAAATTGGGAAATGCAGGCTAATCATAATCTTGAAAGCATAGTCATATATCGTCGTTCACAATCCCATTCATTCGTATCATGCTTCAGTCTTGCTCTTAGTTTCTGTGTGAATATATAAGAAAAAATAAATAAATATTGAGTAAAGAAAATTATAACCCCCATTGCAAAAATTCAAATATAAAAATATGAAAAAGAAGAAAATTACCCTTAGAAGAAAGTGTTGTCAGTGATTTGCCTCGGCGCATTGCACCTGAAGCATTCCATCCTGCTCGCAAAATTGTGCTCGTTGCATGCATACCTGTTCAATATTTCAAATTGAACTTAATCTATTCATTTTTTTTTCATAAAATTTCATCCCTGAGTCATTTACCTTATCAACCATAACATGTAAAATCAGAGACCAATTAAACAAAATTATTGGTACGTAAAGTACCTGGTGCATATCCAGTCGCCGGATTTCCAGGCAGCGCGGCCTCCAAGAGCACGGCCACGCGACAGGTCGGACTCGAATCCTCGTTCATCCTTGGTGGCACCACACGTGAAGCACGTGGAGCGGCTGGCGAAGTTGTGGGCCCCACAGTTGGCGATGGCGCAGTACCAGTCCCCAGGCCGCACGTCCGGCCCCGTGATGAACTCGGCCCCGGGCTTTCGGCCCCCGCATCGCTGGCACGACTCTCTCCTCTGGAAATTGTGGTGCTGGCAGTTCCGACAACTCCAATCGCCCGGCCTGTTCATCCTTTCTCTGATCCTACTATAATTTACACTTAAAACATTTCAATATATATAGTTTGACATGTGTATATATGTAATGTAACGAGATTTAACAAACATACCTTCAAATAGATGAAATTCTACAAATTTTGGGGAAATTAATTAGCGTGGGAGGAATAATAATAAATGTGAGATTTTGTGAGTATTTGGTGTAGGGCATATATATACGGGAAATTGGCTGCAAAATTCGAGGACTGGAATTGCATAAAAAGAACTAAAATTTAAAGACAAATATCAGATTGCCTCCATGCAGATTTTGTATACATTCACTTTTTTATTTATTTAGCACACTTCTCTCAATTACTTTTTCTTTATACTAATAATTGGTCAACTCAGCGCCTGTGGCACTGTCCAGCAAATTACAAAACAATCAAAAATATTTTTGTGTTATAACATGTCAACTGAGAAAAATATTCCATCTTTATAAGTTGGCAAAACTCATTATATTTCATGATTCACCTCCCCATTAAAAAAAATACTTACAATTTAATTTGGTGATTGTTTTTTTAGCAGACATATACTAGTATTTGGGATTATTGATTTTAGTTGGTTTCTTGAAATGAAAGAAGATGGAATTCAAATTTAAAATAGTAGGAGTAGTAGTAGTAAAAAGTAAGGGAAATGGTATTATAATTTCGATAAAGATAGTAGAGAGAATCGGAAGTAGTCTTCGAGGAGCAATTTGACCATCTTTCCCTTTTCTTTTAGCACACTGCTCCTCCCTTTTTTGCTGTCACGTTTTCTTTTTCCCTAACACACATTTTTCCCTTTCTCCGAATTAAATTTACACACATATTCGGCACACTCTTTGCGAGCATGAAACAAAAGTATTGCACCCAGCTATGTGAGTAAGTACTATTTGTTTCTTATTCTAATTGTTTCACAAATTGTGATCATGATGATTTATAGGTTTGAAATCAAAACCCAATCTATTATTTTTATTACATTTATTTTTATTAAACTATCAATATTAATATAGAAAAACGACAGTGACACTGTCATAACTATGATAAAAGAATAATTTTGAAATTAAATTTTATTATATAGATAGATTTTCATATTTAACTTTATCAAGATTCGCAAATGTTTATTCAATTAACTATGAAAATCTTTGTTTTTATACTCCCTCAGTCCCACGTTACTTGAGGCGTTTCTTTTCGGCACTGGATTTAAGAAAGTTTTGTTTGGTGTGTTAAATAAAGTAAAATAAAGTAGATGAGAGAATAAAGTAAGAGAGAGTAAGGTAAAAGATTGAATAAAGTAAGTGTGATTAGATGTTTTATTTTTAGCAAAAAAGAAAAATGACTCAAGTAACTTGGGACAACCTAAAATTGAATACGACTCAAGTAACTTGGGACGGAGGTAGATAATTATAAATTGCAAAGTGATTCAACATGAA
Organism: Salvia hispanica; assembly: GCF_023119035.1. Lineage (NCBI taxonomy): Eukaryota > Viridiplantae > Streptophyta > Magnoliopsida > Lamiales > Lamiaceae > Salvia > Salvia hispanica. Next base: position 45,457,549 of record NC_062968.1, read on the forward strand.
TAATATTATTGGATTAATTTAAATACAGGAGTGTGTAAAAAAGTAGAGTTATATGAATGATAATAATTACAAGCATTTTCTTTTGCAAAATATCGCTATTAAAAAATGTGAAAACACAGAATACATAAATAAAAATTCATTTTTTTCTTATTAGTTCGGTTTCATTCCTTGTTGTTTATAGTGTTTAGTTTTTGATCAACCAAGCTTAATTTTTTTTTTCCCATCTAAATTATAAGCATTTTGAATTCGAATTCGATTCAACCACCACTTATTTATTTCTCAAGAATTTAAATCTAAACTTTAACTCCATCCAATGAAAAATACTGTTGCCAAATCTAAATTAAAAATTAAAATATTGAAAATAAAAAAATAAATGATTACTTTCTTAACCAAGCACATTACTTTACTTATTATTATGAGTAGTGTGAATATGTTACATAAATATTGGGCTTATATTGTAAAATGCCCAAATCCGTTAACTCAAAAATAGTAGCGCTCAGATTCCCCAAATTCTGTCTGTCGTCCAAAGTGTAGACCATTTCGGCATATCCCATACATAGGTATATATATTTGCGTAACCAGAAAGAAAAGAAAATTTGAAAACGCATTTAAAATAGCGGGGATAGTTTGTTGGAGCAATGTTTCTCATTCTTACTCGCATGACAACAATTTAAAAAGATATATACAGTCACAAGCCGATCTTCTAGAAGGAAATCAACAAACACAATCTTAGTTCTTGGCAATTTCGATCTCTACCTTGCTTCTACTCTAATCCTTCTCTACCTAGCTTTCGTTAAAACATAAATCAATGCTATAGTTCTGTTTTCCATTCTTTGTGTTTCTGTTCAAATATCAACCTGCCAATTCGGAAACTGAAACTGGTTATATGCATCTCATCTCCCAATGTTGCTTGTATCACTGTTTATATATTTTTCTTATTCTAGATGTTGGTCATGGCTCCACAAATCTTATTGGATGCTTGTTCAATTTGCAGTCGCCTTTTAACTGCAACTTGGGGAGATAAACTTGAAATGGACTTTGCTTGTAATATTATATTGTCGATCAAATATATTCAAGTTTTGTGCTTTTGCTGGAGAGCGAGCTAGCTGATGATGTGGGGAACATTGAAGTTGCATGTCCAAATATGTTAATCCTCTGTTAGTTCAACTCTCTATTTCCAGGTATGGTATTGTTCTAAAGCATCCACAACAGCCTTTGCTGCTTCGGAAGCAATGCCACATTTCACATAATCTTCTTGTGGAATTTTGTAAGCCTTATTTCGATCCATTATCCTACTAATATTTAGTGCTTGCTGTATTGACTTGAAAGAGTATCTTCTTAAATACTCCAACGCACTCAAATCCCACCACAACTCGTAGTTGGCACTGACATCGTTGGCCAGCCAGTTTAGGGAAGTAATATCACTTCATGCGGGCGGGCTATTGCAGTCTACCAAGCTCATTGGAGTGACTAGACTTGCATTGCTCAAGTATGCCATTAGCTATAAGCATCCCGGTCGAGATGTGCCAAGGACAATTAAACGATAATTTCCAACTCAACTCTTCATATATTTGGAAACGAAACCTTTCCCTTCCTTCCTCCAGGCATAGGTCTCGTCTCGATACAGCCTTATTGATTCTAAACTCAATCTGGATCAAGTTTGGAGACTCTTTAAACCTGTATTTTCACAACTCCGACTCAGAGGCGCCTCCATTTCCAGTGTCGGATGACGAAACCTCTAGACGACCACACGTAGGTCCATCCAACACACAGTGCAGAGCGTTTATAAAACATCGATCCAATCACTTTTGCTTTATTTCATCACTTACTTTACTCTCTCGTTATCTCTCATCTCATACTTTCTCATATATCCGTGCCCAAAAGTTTTGCCCCAACTTAATTGGGACGGAGGTAGTACCATTTCTCCAATGAGCTTGAAAATAGTTTGAAGAAATCAGGGATCAAATTTTCACATATATGATGATTAGTTTAACTTTGCATCTTCTTTAGCAAACACAATTACAAAACAGAATCCGTCCATTTGTACACATATTTACATACCCCATTCTAGTCTCCTAGCCGTGGCAATGAGCTACCGATCGAAAAACGTGATTCTAGCTAATTAATAGATACCTTCAAACTCTATATTATTAAGCCCTAAGTATATGAAATCATCGATCAAAGAGTAATTCTGGAAGAAGCTGACCTTTTCGATCGAGTGAGAATTGCCATGAAAATCTAAGAGAAATTTTACCTTGAGATATCACAAATTTTCTTCTTTATTGTGTTACAGTCACTTCTCCTAAATTTAATTGGTGGGCCTGATTAGATTTCAAAATTACAGAATTCTCCCACTTTTAATAATTAGGTATTTCCATTTCCATTTAAATTTTTCGAAATTTATACGTGCTTCTTATTAATTTTTTTTTTTTTTGCATGGATGTATTCATGCAAAATATTTATATTAATTGGATATTAAATACAGTATGCTACTATATAATTCAAATATGTATGGACAATAATATCATACTCAAGTGAAACTTGTTAAAGTTAAAAAGTAGAGTTAATTGAATTTGAGTAAGATTCTGTCTAATAATTTTGATCACCGAATTGAATTACTAGAATTAAATATACTAGATTTATGGCAACGTTTTAATAATTGTATTTAATTTACAACAATGATTGGGATTGTTACATTTATAAGAAATCCAATTAATTGTCTACAATCTACATATATGTCTGAAGAAAACAAGACATGAAAAAACATTTGACGGTAAGACAGGGACGTGTGTTTTGGTAATGTTCATGGAGTCTCTTTCTCTCATAGTAACATTGTTTCTGCGGCGCCACATGGATAAATTCCACCATCTTCATCATTCCATTAATTGGCCGGTGAAAATTATGTAGATTGCCCTTCTTCCATTGAGGCCACCGCCCCGCCGGGAATATCACACAGTAGGGGAGCATTAGGATTCTATTACACCCTAAGCGTCTTTTCTCTTCTTAATATCAACCATTAAAGTGATGGAATGGATGGACTGGATTAAAAGGGCCAATCTGATCCCGTGTTGCATTATTAGTGCATTTTCGTGCATTAAAAGGGTAAAACAGTAAAATAACATACTACACAATCAGTTTCGAAACGGCAGGTCCGAAATTTACGCGGCATTTTCATCGACCTCTCAACTCCCCCCTCTCTCACTCCATCCCATCAACACTCTCTTCACAAATATTCTCCCCTAATTCCACAAAACCCTAGCCGCCGCTGTGTCAGTTGAAATCAAGTTCTACCAACGCTGCCCGCCGCGAACTCTCCGTTGGTGGACCATTCCCGCCGTGGAATCTACGTCGGTGGAAGATTCCCGCCGTGAAATCACTACGCGCTCTCCGTTGAAAGTCGAAACATCTCCTGCAAAAAAAAGGTGTGGTTCTGTTTTTTTTGTTTGGTAGGCACAAACACTCCTAAACATCGATTGAAGTCACAAACACTCCTAAACATCGATTTTTAGTTTATAATCGAAATAATTCACAAAATTGTTTGGCTCGATTTTGTTGGAAAAGATGAAATTGCGGACGTTGCATTATAAACCCTTTTCCCGGCATTGTTTTGCCGGGTGCGTACGGGGACCGTGGGTTCACATAGGGAAAGCAGGGGGGGCCCGGGCCCCATTTAAAAAGGGGTTTGGCCCCGGGGAGCCCCCAAGCAAAGGGAAGAAGGAGCTTGACTCCCGGAACCGGGGATTTTTGAGCGCATTGAAAACATCAAATTTTACCGACGGGGAGGAAGGGGACGGGGGAAAAGGGGGGAGTTAGGGGAAACCCCCCGGCAGCCGAGACTCGAATCATTTTGCCTTTCAGTTCTTTGATGGGACACGCCATTTCGAGGGGGTCGACGATTTTAACGATACCATTCCCACGATGGGTCTTCCGATTGGGAGTCGGGGTTGGGGTTTAAGGTTAGGGATGGAAGATGAAAAGTTCGGGAAGATGAGAAAACGTGACAACACTAACACAAGCAGGAAGACGAGGAAAAAATCAGCCCCCTGGTTTAAAAGGAGAAAATGATGCGGGGTAGAAAAAAGAAACAAAAGGAGGGTTTTATAGGGCATTTGTTTGATTTAGGTCGGGCTTTGAGCAAAGAACAACGGGCGAGGGGTTTTTCTGGGGGAAAGGGAAAAAACTAATACGAGGAGACGAGATAGGTGTTGGAGGTGAGCAAAGGTGTTGCTATTTTTTGTAAAGTTTACAACAAAGTATACAGGTTTTTTCTTTATTAAATCATAATTCCGCATTATTTACTTAGTTTAGACGGCCCCCAATCTTTTGGGTCCGGGGCACATCCGGGGAACCCCAAAGGGGGGTGGAAATCACCCTGGGGTAGGAACATTACATCATTAATGTACTCATTCTTATTTTTCAAAATCTTAACCGTTCATGGGTTTCCGGGGGGGGTTGAGGTGAAAAAGAAGGGGAAACAAGATATAGTCAAAAACCAAAAAGGGGAAGGAAAACAAAATCGAACGGAGATTCCATCCCATAAGAAAGGGGAAGGAAAAATTGCCCCTACAAAAAATAATTCATTTAATAAATATTATGAATTACAACTATTGTTTTGTTGTTCTTATTTGACGGGGCTGCATGATTCAAGTTTTGTCATTAAAAGTATTATGTTGGGGTTCTCAAAAATATTAATTGATTGATTTATAGGTTTTATTAAGATAACAATATATGGTCCTTCCGATGCATTAAATGGTGTTGGTAGGGGATTATTTAGGTTTTTTTTTTTAATTATACGCTTATTATGAAAATGGAACCTTATTTTTTCCATGGAAAAGGCTTTTCCAAAAAGGGGATTGAGATAGGTGTGGGGGAAAAACCAAAAAAGAACTGAACCTTTTGAAAAGGGGGGGCGGAAAAGGGGGGTGCGAAAGGGGGGAAAAGTGTTCGCAAAGGTTGTTCCGGAAAAGGAAAAGGGGTTTGGGTCGGCTTGGACATTCCAGATGGTGATTGTGAAGTGACTGGACATGAGGTATGTTGTATTTAATATGTGGGGTTGCGGCTGAATTGTATTAAGTATCAATATTAAGTCACTCTTGTTATATATGAGGCATCAATATTTAGTCATCGAATGCCTCATTCTTTTGTAAAATATATAAAAGAAATAGTCTCATCTTTTTATCTTCGTCTATATACTAAAATTAGTTTTATAATATTAAAAAAAATGAAAAAGTACTCCTAATTTATTATTTACTAGTATCAACGCTTGTGCTATGCACAGATTAATATATTTTTAAAATATTAATTTTAAATTTTAAATTAATTAAGTAAATTAGAATCAATATTAACAATGAACAATACGAGTAACAATTTTAGTCATATGAGAATAAAAATCTATACAAATCAACATTGAAGCATAATAAATTTGAGACAAATCACATAATATAATGTCTAAATAATAAATCATGGAGTAGGAAGATAAAAATCTATCACAATAAAGAATTAAATACAATGGATAATTACTCATTATATATAGACTTACAAATAACTGAAATGAGAAATATATGCAACCAACTAATATGCAAATAATAAATGCAACAAACTAATTATGCTGATAACTATAGTCGAGATATTCATGCAACCGCTCCCCTTCTTTACCCCGTCGATTTGGCAGGCCAAACCACCTCTCTATTTCCACGAAAAGGAAATACTAATAAACGTAAACAAATTAGGCTATGAAGGAACTTGAAATCTACTCGAAGTCAAATTATGTACTTAAGAAAAATAAATTAATGTATAAATTAAAGAACTATCTCCTAAATATCAGAAACTCCCGACTATGGGACATGGTAAGATTCTCTTAGTAATGCAAATCTCTTTGTACGAAAATTAAAGATATGGAGGAGTACTTTATTAAGACTTGTTTACTTTGCAAATTACTATCAAGAAAATAATTGTTAGATAAATTTTACTATGTGTTATAATTAGTGATGGACCTTAAAACAATATCAAGTAGCCTGTCTAGTCTAAAGCTACAATAAAATAAAGAACAAAATCAATAATCAATATGTATTAAAACGATCATCCGTAGAGCAAAGCATAAGATGTAGAGACCCATAAAAGTACACAATCGAACAATTGACACCGCATAATTTTATGGAGGCTTCCCTAGCCATCCAAATCAAGAAAATAAGCTATAGTGACTACAAATTAGCATCAATCAAAGTGACAAATAGAGAATAAAAAGTATTTATTTATCTGGGAATGGAGAGGGAGGTAAATATGTCTAATGGGTGAGAATATACATAGCATAAATAATTCCATGAATGTAACCAAAAGAAGCTTCAATAAGAAGCAAATCCAAAAGTCAACCTGTTAATTTCACCAAAATCAAATATAAATATAGTAGTAATTGTATACTATCAAAGAAAACAATATTAATTAGAAAGAGAAATAGAAGTACCCCATAGCCAAACTTGAGGAAAACACCGAGTGGAGGAAAAAGAAAACGTTTAGAAGAGAAATTGAATCAAATTATCTTTCCTAACCTCCCACTCATTCACGTATATATGAAACATGGAAAACTAATCTCCACTAATAAGAAGAAACGTGGGAAACCAACTAAGCAGGATTATATATTTATTAGAATTAATTTCTGAATATTATATTAATTGCATTTACATCCCTCAGCATAAAATATTATTCAAAACCTCCCAAACTCTTCATTTATATAATGTATAGATGTATAGATTTTAATCTTTAATTTTTTATACTTTATCCATAATTTCTCTTTCTCCTTCCTATTTCACAAGTTTTTTTTTTCCTTTTTTTCTCGTACTTTAAAATGTACTCCCTCCGTCAATGATTAAATGTCCCATATCTGGCTGGCACGGATTTTAAGAAATTATTCGACTTTATAAAGTAAAGTGGTATAAAAGTTTGTGGAATGTGGGTCCACTTTTATATACTCCATCTGTTCACGAAAAATATGACACATTGTGAAAGACACGGGTTTTAATGTGGAATTGATAAAATGAGAGAGAAGTAGTGTTAGTGGAATGTGACGTTCATATTATTAGTAAGAGAGAAGGAAAAAGTAAGAGAAAAGTTGTTGAAAACTTTCATTTTTTAAATGTGCTCTATTTTTCGTGGATAACCAAAAATGACAAATGTGCTTTGTTTTTCGTGGACGGAGGGTGTATTGGTTTTGTAATAAAATGTGAGTGGAATGAGTTAGTGGAATATATGATCCACTTACCAAATATAATAAAAGTGATATAACACATATATTGGCGGACAGAAAAAAAAATGTGAGACATTTAATAGCAGACAGTTGGGAATGAACAAAGGATCATGGTTGAATTAAGACGTACATGGCATTAGATAAATTAAATATTAGTAATAACAAACTAAGAAAGTAAAAGAGGAAATATACTGCCTCCGGTTACTCATTAATGTCTTATATTTGATTGATAAAGGTTTAAGAAATTGTCTGGCTTAAATAAGTTAGTGGAATGTTAATCGACTCATTAATAGTTTTAAAAGTAATGAACAGTACAAACATTTAATAGGAAGCTAAGGGAGTATAAAACTAAATTGGTTCCTTCTTGTGTATGTGCATATATTTATGTCGCCATAGAAAAATTATTAAGTGAAGTAATATTATCACATCTATTTTCAGGAAACCAGTATTTTAAAGTTAAAATATAAAATTTTGCTTAGTTCAACCCATCGCAATAGTTTAAAAGGGATATATATGAGGTTTGATTTTCAAATTCCACTGTTGATAGATGGTTTTCATTGTTTGAATATCTTCCAATAAAGTTAAATATGATTCGAATTTCAAAATGCATACAAAATAGAATAATAACAATAGTTAATACTACTATATAGTGTTATTATACAATTGAAGATTTTGAAGACTTCGTAAAGACATACATATCCTATGACAGAAAATTTGAAACGAAATGTTAGAAACTCCAAAGCCCGTGATAATAACTCCCCTCCTCCTCATCTTCACACACCCGGGCTTCATAATTTGGGTCCATATACATTTCAGTGGGCTCCTCAAACAGCCCAAAATCCGAAACGCAGCCCGCATTTTGCCCACCAATATTCATGTCCACCATTTTCCAAAATGATCCATCAACCAAATCCACATCACCCGAGGCCTGACCCTCAAGCCCATCGCCATAGCTATTCCCATAGCTCTGCGCCACCGCTTGGATCTCGGACCGAGCCAGCCCCTGCCCGCCCACAATGGCGGGCGGCGGGTCGTCCGGGAAGTTGAAGCTGGCGGAGGGGCCTCGGAGGCAGAAGAGGGCCGCATCAAAAGCCCGTGCCGCCTTCTCTGCCGTGTCATACGAGCCGAGCCATATACGCTCCCGGCTGTTCGGGAGGCGTATCTCGGACACGTACTTCCCCCATTTTCGCTTCCGCACGCCCCTGTACTTAGCTTCGGCCTTTTCCATCTTCTGACTTATTAGTCGAGGTGAAGTATCTTAACAATTGAATGCACCTCGTCTTCTATATAAAATTAATTAAGAAGTGCATGGAATTAAATGAAGAGATCTAGTTGAGGAGTGTGTGTATGCACAATGCATAATGCATGCATGATTACCTATATATAGTGATATATAATCATGTGTGTTTATGTATATAGATAGTGAGAGGTTTGGGGGGCACAGACCATATGATGTTGAAGTTGAACCCAATCACAGTCAAAATTGAATGTCGGAGCGCGTTGACTCAAGTGATTAAAAGCGTTTAGATGAAAATAATAGAGATTTACCGATTTGACAACACACGTATAAGAATTTTTATTTCCATTTTGAGGAATAAGAGTATAAGACTACTAAGTTACCTGTTTTGGTTGTTAGGATTTCCTGGATTTGATAGCATTGCAGTTTAGATATATTCATGGTGTAACCGGCTTTCTAGATTAATCTACTTTCGAAATTTTATCCGTCTCCAGAATCAGTGAATTTTATATTTTTGATAAATTATTCTTCATAAAAAGTTGGACTTTATTAATACTAGTATCATACCCCGTGCGATGTAACTCAATTAATTTTCTATTTGCATTAATTCAAAACAGTGAATTCAGACGTACCAAAAGAGAAACAATATTATTATTTCAAGTTTTAAAACCACAAATTTATACAAAAGCAATTTATTGTGCCAATAAAAACTCATAACAAATGTCAATAAAAATAATGTATAAATATATATTGGAAGACAACCAAATCGATCAAAATCATCAACAAAAATACAGTAAAATAATAAAAAAATAAATAAAAATAAAGAATGATAGTGGTGGACAGTTATATAGGTATTGGGCGGGGCAACAAAATATATTAGGTATTATTAAAGGGGAAAAAGAAAAGCAATTCATAAAACTTTACACTATCACGATTTATTAAAAAATAGTATTTAAATTTCTGAAATATCAAAATCTATAAAAAGATAATTAATGTTGGACACAAGAGATAATTTGTGGAAATGCAAAATTAATCTCTGAAGGGTCTCGGCTCTCATCTTATGTGCATGTAAAATTAATAATTCAAAGTAAGGGTATAGGATATCTCACGGAAAAATCATTTTCCGTGAGATATCCTATACCTTTTTCTGCACTGTTGAATCTTCCATCATTTTCTCCAATGCATCCACTGACAAGAGGGGGTTACCTATTCATTCACATATAAATAATTTCGCTAATTTCTATTATCAGAAATTGTGAAAGAAAATCTTTTACACAAGAAATTGAAATGAGAAACAATCTGAAACTGCAAACATGATTAGCTGCTCAAACCTCATGGTTTATGGATAGAAGAAGCAATAAATTTTCATTATACTATGTTACATACTTGCATATAAATAACAACAATATTTTTTTTTCAAACATTCTAGATGTGCTAAACTTACCAAATGACTTTTAAAGAATATTTTAAATCTTTTACCCAATACAATATTCTAATTTATTTTTTGTCAAATTATATTTTAGAGATGTTTTATTTTTACCCAATAACTTTACTGTTAAATCATTTTTCAGATGTGTATGATACTATTTATTCAATGACTTTTAATGGTTATAATTTTGAAAGGATGTTATTTGTTAAATGATTTATAAACATTGTAATAGTATATTATATTTTAAACTATTTTTTTATTGGTATTGTAATATAATTTATAATTTCATCAAAATTTTCTACTATATACAATTAAGCAATTTGCTTTACTTATGAAAAATTTAATTTTATTAGTAGGTAAAATTCTTTTAAAGGTAATCACAAAATGCTTATATCAATTATTCTCGATTAGATTAAATTTGCTTGATATGTATTTATTTCTTGAGTATTACATATCTGAAAACATACCTTTAATTTTAAGATCTTCTTATTCTAAATGATCAAAAAAAGACAAAACATGTAAGGGTCTTACTATGACTAATTTCAATGACAAAACTATCGAGAGATACCCACAACTATTATCAGTGGTAGAGCTAAAATTTTTCTTGTTCTTGAACCCTCCACCGCAAAATTCCTGGCCTCGCCACTAATATACAATCTCAATCAAATCTAAACGTTTGAAGTGCCTTAAGACGACGTATATGGTGGAAAAATAATCTCAATGACAAGAATATAAGTTGGATGGTTTCGATAAAAGTTGAGTGACTATTAACAGAAAAAAAAGAAGATAATGTAATGTGTTTTTATAGTTGAATCATTGGTGACTAAAGTTTGGTAAGTCGATCACTGTTTTGGGTATTGAGCAATTTAAAATTCTTAGGTTAGTTGTCTCACCCTTTGGGGTGCCTACTAATCAGTAATGAGAATAATCACTGGATCCGCCGGTGGATACCCTTAGTCTAATAATAATAAAAAGTTTGGCCAAACTATTTTAAACCAGACATGATCATGCAGCAATAATGGGCTAAACAACATCTTTAGAGCAGGCCCATTTCCGATACCCCAACTACTAATAAAGCCTTATATAGTACTATTATCATATTATTCATATGGCATATAAGCTTTAGCCTACTTGATACAAATAAAACAGTAACCATTTTCACACTTTCATAAATATATATTCCAATTCATTTATGTAAAAACTACGATACAAGAAAAAAAAGAGGATAGCATACAAATATATAAAGATCACCTTGCAAAATCAATTCTTCGCCATCAAGAAATTCTTTTACATGTTGCCATATATTTCTTGGAAATCCGAACCACTATTACTTGATGCATATATAAGTACATTAACTACATAAAATTATATCACGATAGTATTATTTTATAATACGAGATGAGAACAACGTTTATAATTATATATAATAGAGAGACTTAGTTTGTAAACTTAAATTCAAAAAATTCCTAGCGCCCACATTAATATTGAGCACGCATATATATTTGATCATGCGAAAAAAAAGAAACACAATCAAAACATTCTCAAGCCAACCAATCTCCATCCATTCCTTCAATTTCCTCGATCTCCATGCTGCAATTTTAACAACAAAAAAGTAAGATTAATTAATTTAAGCATCGATCGATCATGAAAGTTAGACACTATAAATTACGAGATAAGTATAATAATATTATATTCCAGCACAAATATAATAAAATTACACTCGAGGCTATAAGAAGTCCACGAAGAAACGGAACTAAGAATAAATTGCATAGTAGTTTGAATTAATATTGTCAGATTAAATAAAATCACACCATAAGTTTTGCACTAGTATAAAGTCATGAGTAGGAAAATTGTGCTAGGTTTAAAGCATTAAACCTATGTTTGATGGCGAGAACTTCTCTAGGGATAAAATTCTATGCACTTGAGAATTGAGCCTATTGCTGGTTTACCATAGGTATCTCGGCACTATTCATTTACAACGTCAGATATATTGATTCAAATCTAGTAAAAAGAGAAGTACTACTATTATACAATTATACAATGTATTTGGCTACACTAATTTCATAGCTTTACTATCCAAAATAAATGAAAAAACAATTGTTTTCTAATTAAGACTCAACTCCTTTAGAAATTCAATGTAAAATCTGGTTAATAAAATTCACTAACTTCCGTCAAATCCCAAATCCAGGTATACGTGCGTGCAAATTGTTCAGTGAGAATCAATTTAATTAGTCAGAATAAAAAAGTTATACTCATTTAAAAATTTCCCCAAAAAAATGTAAGAGAAGAAGCCAGAAACGACCGATCACGGATCCTTATCCGATGAGTGAATAAATGGATGAAAAGGCAATCTTGTAATCCACCGCCAACCGTAAATGAATGAATTAATTGGAAAGAAATGTTACCATGGCAAAACAGAGGCCTGAAGGAAATCAGGGTGATGAAGATGGTGCAGCTCCAAACAGCTCTCATTCGCAATCAGCCACGCCGGAAATTCCACAACTTCCTCTTCCCTCTCCTCCTCTCCTCCGATTTCCAAGAACTCAAAGCCATCCGGCTTCTCCAGCAATTGGGGAGGAGGAGGAGGAGGAGGCGAGTAAACCGAACAAGGCGCGGTGATGAGGTCATGCAGGTTCAGATTCAGCCCCAGCGCCTGCCTTGGCAGAGCAAAATCAAGACCCTCAAAATCTCCCATAGGCGGCGGGGGGGCCGGATAGGAACAACACTCATAAGGCGGGTTTTGCTTCGGTGCAAAATCGCAAATTCTGGCTTGCGCCTGTTGGTGTTTCATGGAGGCGCGGTGGAGTTTGAGGGCGGCCACGATTTCGCGGCGGGCTTCGGCCATGTTGAGCAGGTTTTCTTGATAAGGTTTTCTTGTCTGAAGCCTTCTTCGGACTTGCTTCTTGGGTGGATCTGTTTCTGTCATGGTTGTGGTTGTTGTTGAGGAGAGATGGGCTTGTTTTACATCATTTTTAGATTTTGGTCTCTTCTTCATAGATTCATAGATAGATATAGATCTCTCACTATAATTACAAAGGATTGGGAAATTGAGTGGGGTGGAAAGTGAGAAGACAGTGGATCATCCTTTTCTATTTTTCCAGCCCACTTTTGCAGCCGAGGAGGAGGTAAGATGCTACTACTAGTGCTTGCTTGCTTATATACAAAAAAACAGATGCTCACTCTAGATATATACACAGCTCAAATAGAGTCTATAGTTTTAGCGGTGTCAAAATTCTACTTTTCCAATGTCAAATTCTAAAATTAGAATTATTTTTAAATATATAAATTGTGAAGTCATTTTTGGTACAATGAAAGTGAAATTTAAAGAAATAATTTTTTTTTCCTTTCTTACATTTAATAGGAACGAGGAATATATAAAATATGAAAATTTTATTTTTTTAATTGATTTTATTTCGATGCTGGATAAGAATTGAAGGAAAAAACAACTTCCTCCTTCCACCAAAAATCATCATATTTTACAATTTTGTTCTACACCAATAAATGTCATATTTACTGTTTTACTGATGTATTACAATAATAGATAGTACGATATTTTACTAACTTTATTTTAATTACATTTCACTATAAAATTAATACTCCCTCGTATTAAATTAAGTGAAGCGCTTGTTTTTTGCGCTCACTAAAAATCCTATTTAAGTTTGGCACGAGTTTTAATAATTATAAAAAAAAAGTTGATGAAAAAAATAGAAGGTGAATCTCATTTTTATATTACTATTAATTTTATAATAAAATATGAGTGAAATAAGGTTAGTGGAATGTGTGACCTATTACCATTTATAAAATATTCTAACTGGGAATCCTAAAGTGAGACGGATTAAAACGGAAATCGAGACTGCTAAAGTTGGACTGAGGGAGTATAAATAGTTAGTAGAAGGAAGATAAAGTAAAATAAAAGAGATAATAAGTAGAGAATATTATATCTCCTCTTTCTAATACTTTATCCACTTTTTAACTCTCTTATTTTACCTAGTCTCTTTCTCTTTTACTTTACCAATTTCTCATTAAAATTTGTGTCGTCCACAAATGAGACTATTTTTTCAAAGGAAGTATACATATAAGTGTAATGAATTAGTGGAGTATATAAGAAAGATGAGTTAGTGGAGTATGGGGTCCATTTACTAAAAAATAAATACTTTTTAAACTGTTAACAATTCCAAAATGGCAAAACTTGTACTCTCAGTGTCACATTAAAAATAAATATTTTTAATTTTAAATTATCCATTAAAAATGAAACTTTCCTATAAGAACTAATTCATTATTTTACGTTTTTTTTTCTCTCTCTTACTTTATTCTCATTAATAATTCACAAAACAACACTAAATAAAATCCCGTATCAGAAATCTAATAAATATTTTATATTTAATAGGATGGAGGGAGTAATATTTTCGGATGAAAGAACTACAAATTTAGTACTCCCTTTGTTCTAAGGAAGATGACCCCTTCTTTGAGCGACCTGAGATTTTATACAGTTTTATTTTGCATAATGATTGGAGAAAATAAGGTAAGAAAGAGAAAATAAAGTAAAGATAAAAATTTTTATTTTAAATAATAAATCATTTTTACTGAAACAAATTAAAAGAAAAAAGGCTTTTGCCTATTTTTGCAATAACTAGGTTGTTGGTGTTGCGGCGGGTTACTATTCTTATAAAGAGTTTCAATCAATGGGTGAAACAGACCCTGTTGCGGCAGCTAAATGTCAACTTGTGTTAGTAGTGTCGTACTTACTGACCATCTATTTAATCAGGAAGACATATTTTCAGAAAAAATCACAATGACATTATTGTATACCACTTATTTTAATAGGAGTACTACTAAAATAGTTTAAGACCCTAACAAGTATTTTCTAATTTCTATTAGAAAAAATTCTTTTGGTTACAATCTTTAAATCTTGCTGCCGTTGAGGTATATACGTACGTCGTGTTACGCGAATTATATATGACGTGGAAATTTATGTACTCCTATATGTCTAATTTTAGAAAAAACAATGACCACTTTAGTTCGTTTTCATACAACTTTAATATTTTAAAATTATAATGTTGTTTTAACTCGGTACATGAAGTATAATGTATGTTATTTTCTATAAATAAATGTTCTTGATCTCATCTAGTAACAAATTTAAGAAATAAAATTAGTAAAACTAATAAAATTGTCAATTTAAATTTTACTACGTACCCCCTCCTACCATCAATAGTTGTTCAATTTTATCATCTTTTGTCCATCAATAAATATTTCATTTGTACTTTTACTCCATTTTGATAATAGGGCCTATGTTCCATTAGTTTCATTTTATTCATATTTTATTATAAATTTAGTATAAAAAATAAGACTTATCTATACTCTATTTTTTTCCATTTATTTTTTATTATATTTTTTTAAAATTTGTGTCCAATTAAAATGAGGCGCTTGATGAACAGAAGGAAAATTTCTCTTCAAGATCTTGTGATTTTGTTCCATAATATAAAACTATTATAAACTCATGAATATGAATGTTGTTGTAAATGATTGATACAATTATATATCCAATTAATATAAATAGATATATAAATAATTGAAATAAATCTATCAAAGAAGATTCCTTGAAATATAGAGAGAGAATTGTGATTTAAAAAACTATGTGAATTTTATAAAAGACGAATTAATAACTATTTGAATTATAGAATTATAATTTTTCTAGTTATGATCGTCGATTATAGAGCAACACCTAAAAATCTCACAATAGAAAACCAACATGATAGTACATGTCGATTAAATAGAATTTTCTTATCATACTCATGTATCGACGATGAAATCAATCGATTCTACCCGACCTGTCGCCTATATGGTCCTGTGGACATGCCTGATACTGTGAAAATATTATTGCAAATTAAAACATAAACAACCTAAACCTTTTATTTTTGATGCCTAATTTCAGAGTTTCTAATGTTTGTATAATCGCCAGCTATCTATTAAGATAAGAATGTTATGTCACGTCAACTTTGACATATATAGTGATATGATCACTTCGTGTAGCAGGGAAATTAGTTACTAGTGGATCTGCAGAGCAATTAATTTTATCGATGGTCGTCGTAATTTAAATAAATCATAGTAATTGATGATTTTCGCCCAAATTTCAAATCCTCTCCATTCACAAAAATATAGTGCTAATTTTATCCTTTTGAGTCATCTACTAATATTACATCAATTTTAAATACAGAAAGTTTTTAACAACTAATAGTCTTTATCTCAAAATCTACTAACACTACTTTCATTATATTTGTCATCTCTCATACTTTACCATTTAAATATTAAATCTCGCGTCATTTATACAGCGGTCCGCTTTTTGTGGACGGAAGGAGGATTAAAACTAAGGCTTAATATGAACTCTTAGATTAAAAAATGGATGGTGGAGATCTAAGATTTTCGTCGGACGTTTGTAAATTACATGTAAATAGGACATTAGGTAGTAACATGGTCCAATCAATAATAAATAGTGGAGATCTAAGATTTTCGTCGGACGTTTGTAAATTACATGTAAATAGGACATTAGGTAGTAACATGGTCCAATCAATAATAAATAGGACATTAGGTAGTAACATGGTCCAATTAATAATTGTAATATGATGAAAAAACACACACATTTTATTAGAATTATATACACTGCCCTCGAGACATTACATGCACTGTACGTCTGTACCTAAGGCATCACATATACAAGTATACAACACTTATAGCATTAAACACAATTAATTGTACATAGGGCATTACATAAATGCACTTAGGGCAGTGCATAATACTGCTTGCAAAATTCTAAAACACAATATTAAATTTTTTTGGCATTATGTACATTGAACTTGGGGCATTAATATGCACATTGACTTAATTATGGCATCATAGCAATGCGATACATATTCCAACTTTGTGCAATTTTTTCATCAGAGCACGTGCAATTGAGATTTCATTAGAATTCTTATAGAATTACCTTTAATTTGATATATGATGTGTGAAAAAATAATTTAGTCAAGAAAGGTATACTCGCTTCGTTCGCCATTAAATATAACACTTTGACGCGGCATGTGTTTTAAAATGGAAATTAGGTGAAAAAGTTAGTGAAATGTGGATCCTACTTTTATATACTCCATAACATGTGAGTGAAAATGAGTTAATGAAATCTAGGTCCATTAAATAGTAGTAAAAAATAAGTGCGACATGTATTGGTGGATGTACCAAAAAGGAAACTAGTGATAAATAAGTAATGGCGGTGAAGGGAGTATAAAATTTAGTTTAGGATTTCTAAAATTTTACTTTTAAGGATTGACTTTTATCCCTAATTTACCTTTACTACATAAAATAAATCATATAAAAATGTCACATGGCACAATTTAAGCGATTGATCATCATAATCTAAGGGTTCCTGTTTAGTCTTGGTTTTGATATAAGAATGACTTTTGTTTACTAATAGTCATTTTCTTGAATTCTGATTTGGCTGCCAAGCTCTCATAAATAACTCTTGTCTCTTATTTTTGGGTTCTCTCCGAATTTTAACTTCATTCCACTCATTATTCATCTGTTTCTGTTGGCAATTGAAACTAAAAATATAACATATAACTGTCCCACATTGATGTCAAGAGAAAACTGAAACTAGTATATAAGTCTCATGGGCCCTCCTCCTATCACCAATTGGTTTTAGGATGGAACCCATGGATTTCTATCATGGTATCAGAGCGGGTCGCCGACTGTGGGTCAAATTTAACCCAGCAGTATATCTGGGCCGAAACAAAAAAAAATGACTAATCCAGCAGTATATCTGGATTTAAAAATTTGGGCCAAGTGGCCCAACCGATCGAAAAAAATTGGGCCAATTGTCCAATCGATTAGAAAAAAGTCCAACCCCTCCAAGGTTCACTTGAAGGGTTTGAGTCCAGGGTGTTGGCAATTGAAACTAAAAATATAACATATAACGGGTCGGTTCTTTCGGTGTCAATGCATAAAACTGATAACTAAGGCTATTATATTTTCTCATGGGCCCTCCTCATATCACCAATTGGTTTTGGGATGGAACCCATGGATTTCACACGAGAATATCACACGAGATCCGGAGGAAGATTAGGAGTGATTATATCTTGCCAACTATAGAAGATTTGGGATCAATGTAATTAATGTAAAATAGGTTTACCTTGTATAAAGTCTCCTAGTACCTATATAATGGTGCTAATTGTACAATTATCATATGAATGAAAATACAGCCCCTTTTTCTACCGACACAGTTTCTACATGGCCTCAGAGCAGAACGATCTTGGCTCAGAAAAATTTCATCACAGCCGATAATACCTTTCCCGACCCTTCTCCAGCCAAAATCAAACTCAGAAATCAGACCCTACATCAAACATGTCAGAATCGGAGGATACGAAATCAAACCCAGACCAGATAACAAGTCTAAGGAACAGCAAAAACATCACTGTTGCCTTTAAACTAAATGGAAAGAATTACCCCCTTTGGTCACGATTGATCAAAGTGAAGATTGGAGGCCGAGGAGCCTATTCATACATCCAGAACGACCCACCGAACCCAGGGAGCAAAGGGTTCGACGAGTGGGAGGAGAATGACTTGGTGGTATTCTCGTGGATCGTCGACAACATCGAGGATGACATTATCGCTGAGCCTTCGCACACCACCAAACGTCCAAAGCATCATGGCAGGTGGGACAGCTCGGCGGTAACATTCGAGAACAAGCGGACCGATACCTCATCTACAACCCGGAAGAACAAGCAATATACCTCAAATAAGGCGACTGGATTAGAGACATACGACTGGTAAAAGATCCACGGATCGTGGATCAACATCGATCGGTGTCAAAAACAACCAATCAGCTTGTCAGACAAAGGAATAGATCAATTCCGAGTTCACCGAGCGAAACGGCTAATCAAATTTCCGACGGGCCTGAATCGGGAGTACGATTCAATTCGGGAGAGAGATAATCAAGGAAGAACCGACCCCACTGGGCCGAGGTCGCCACGGAATGGTGAAGAAGGAAAGGCCGACTCAACATCATGCCACCGCTTCCTCCACCAACCAGGAGCTCCCGGAGGAACTGATTCATCACTTGGGGGGAGATCGGACAAGGATTCGCCGCCCAAAGCCACCGCCCACCAAATCGCACTGGCTTGCCACCGCCGCGCCCGCCCGCTGCAGGCCGCTCGGGAAATCTTTCCCGGCCGACCTCCAACCGTGGTGCTCTATATCGCGGAAAGCAAAAGCACACTTACGAAACCCGCTTCAAGAGATTGGGGTATCCGGAGTGGTGGGAAGAACGGTGTAGAGGAACGCCTCAAAGCCAAGCACGGCCGTCGGCGTGACGACGACGCAGGACAGCAGAGGCAGATCGCTGTCAGAACCACAAAGGAAACAGCCGGAAAAGGAACGCAGTGCCCCGAGACCCCGACCGGCGGCAGCAACGTGCGGGCGCCGAACTTTGGGTTTGACTGACGGAGACGGAGTTCAAGGGAATAAATACTGAGCATGGGGAGAAAGTGGTTCGCATTTTTATGTCAAGCCTCAATTATTTTCATAAATACGTAATCATTTCCCCACCCCTGCACAAAGTTTTATTACATGATGCAATCCCATTTATTTAAAACCGACCCCCGCACTTATTAAATTTATAAAAGACTATATGTTATATTACCCTCATATATTCGAATTTATTTTTATTCGGTAACCCCATTTTTCGTCATAGCATCATGTCTAGTAACGAAACACAAAGGGTTAGATTTTTGATTGTGGGGCAATCGGAGTTACTACGACTCTGACAAGAATGAGAGTCGCTGTGATGAAATTACAAATAATCTATAAAATCAAGAGTTTTAGTCCACAATCGTAGAGACGGTTCGCACACTTACTGATATCATCATTTACTTGACACCAGAATTGCTTATAGGCTTTGTCCTGTCTTATCTCGGGAGATTGATGTCTATAGTATGTGACGCGAAGAATTGTACTCGCTAATGATATCTCGAGTTTTTCGCGAGTTATGTAGATATTTCCTCGAAGAGGATTTCTTCGTGGCATCAGAAATGTGGACTCTACTCCTTCAGGACGAGATAGCTCACTGACGCAGAGCAAAGGTATACCACGGATCCATTGCCGCAAGATGGTGATTATCTCTTCCGTTTTAAACTTCTTTATCCAAAACTTTCCATTTCTTCACGATTTTTTCAGGTGAAACTCGCGTTTGGTTGAAAGAGTCACAGCACAGCTTTAAACTTGCTCAAACATCGAGAATTCCATATTTTGTTTAGTACACTCGATGCGGTAGTCGCGCATCTTTTTCAAAGGTCGTTTCTAGCATTTCTGTTGTAGCTTCGCGGGGATGATCAGCGATAGAATTGATTTATTTATGAAACATAAGTCTGATCGTCGACACACAATCGTGCGGAAGTCTATCATCACGCTCTTCTTCTTGCATGGAGAGTTACCAAAGCTCTGCCTTCACGGAACCTCCACCAGGATTCATTGGGGACTTTCTAGATGGAGAAGTATGCCAAATAGTTGAAGACACTATATGGATTGAAGCAATCTCCACGAGCCTGGTTTGGAAGATTCACTCGAGGTGATGAAAATACGAGTATAAACAGTACTCACCACACATTGTTCATCAAGAAAAATGGTAAGATCATCATTTGATTATATATGTAGACGACATGATTATTACTGGAGATGATGAAGAAGAAATAGCTGAACTAAGGAAGAACTTGTTTAGCGAATTTGAGATGAAAGATTTGGGTCTCCTTAAATACTTTCTAGGCATAAGTTTTGAGATCTAAAAGGGGAATCTTCATCAACCAAAGGAAGTATGTATTAGATTTGTTGGTGAAGTCGGGATGCTTGATTGTAAACCAGTACACTCCAATGGCTCAAAACCATGGATCACGATGAAAGAACAGGCAAAAAGGACGGACAGAGGGAGATACCGAGGTTGGTAGGGAAGTGATCTACCTATCCCATACTGATCGGGACATTGCATATCTGTGGGAGTTGTAAGTCGGTTTATGCATGCACGCAAGAAGAACACTAGGAGGCGGTTTGCGCACGATGGGATATTTGAAGGAACGGCTGAACATGGACTACTTTTTGAGAAGCATGGGCACTTGGAAATACATGGATTTACGATCTGATTGGTGAACCCAACCGACAAGAGGTCAAGCCGGGTACTTTACCTTCATAGGAGGCAACCTTGTGACATGGAGGAGTAAAAAACGAAAGTAGTGGCGCCGTCAGTCGAGGCGAATTCGAGGAATTAAGAGTGGGATGACCGAGATACTTTGGCTAAGAAAGCTTATGAAGGAGTTGGATTTGTGTTCTTCTCGGACTTGCAAGCTATTTTGCGACAACAAGGCAGCGATTAGCATATCGAGAACCCATCCAACATGATCGAACGAAGCATGTGGAAGTTGATAGACACTTCATAAAGGAGAACATTGAAGCAAAGATCGTTGAAATGCCATATGTCAAGTCTGAAGACCAATTGGCTGATATCCTGACAAAGGCGGTGAACTCGAAATCGTTTCGAGAAGTATTATGCAAGTAGAGTATTGGCAATCCCGTTACTTAACTTGAGGGGGAGTGTTGGAAGAAGATCACACAATATCCGGAGGAAGATTAGTGGTGATTATCTTTTACCAACTATAGAAGATATTGATAATTGTAATTAATGTAAAATCTAGGTTTACCTTGTATAAAGTCTCCTAGTACCTATATAATGGTGCTAATTGTACAATTATCATATGAATGAAAATACACCCCTTTTTCTACGAACAGTTTCTATGTTTCTACAGTTTCGATGAGAAGGGGGAAATTTTGGCACTCAACCTTGAGTCTTGGTGCTAAGTCTCGAATTAGCGTTTCTTCTCAAACTTCTAATTAGATTGAAACTCTTTAAAGGTGATTTTATTTGTTACGTCCCAAATTATCCCCGTAATCACCTAGAATATCACTATCAAAGCCCCTTTTCATGCGAGGATGCATATCACCATTGTCGTCAAGACTCATATCAACATTGCATCGATTGTTACTATAATATTACAAAGCATTCGACACCCTACAACTAAATATAACTTGATCGGTTGTCTCGACTCATTTATTTAAGTTTTTTTCTCTTTAAAGGAGATGAGTGCCTTTTTACTAACAATATATCAACCTATCTTTTTCTCTATTTTACTTTTATTGTATCAATTATTTATTCAATTTTGTGTCATCCATAAATTAGATTATATTGTATGAACGAATTAACCATATTATGATAAAAATATGAAATGCAATATGGAGTATAATTATTGGAATATGGAGTATAATTATTGGAAGGTGCTGACGTTGGTGGGACTAAAGAACTAATCACCGTTGCAACAGCCTTCTATTTTTCTTTAGTATTTAATTGTATTTTATTCTTCGTAATGATTAATTTCTGTTAGAAAAATATTAAAATTGATTCTCCAACATTCAAAATTTGAGAATAGAAAAAATACTCAATATGATTGGAGTGAGATGTGAAACCAAAATCTTGGAAATTTTTATATATATAAAAAATGAGACAGCCTGTATACGAGGACAGAAATGCCCCATACCTTCATCTCATTTTTCAATTTCTCATTTCATATCAAGCTCCTTTCTTGCCCAAGTTTTCTTTTTCTTCCTTTTGTGTATATTTCAAATTGAAAGAGATCGTACAAATAATAAATAAATAGTACTGCTATTAAACATAAAAAGATATAATTCCGTTTATAACCAATCGTTGAATTGTTTTGTTTTCAATTAGAATTCACCTTCACCCATTCACGATTATAAATTTACATTAATTTGTTTAGACGAAGAGGGGTTTGGAAGCATGGAATCCAAATTTTAAAAGAATATAGTGATATTTTTAAAAAAATTAATGAAATTAAACTGACGATTTAATTGCTCCAAATTGGAAAACAGAATTTTAGTGATGACAAAACTAAGCTGACGATTTAAATGCTCCAAATTGTGAAAATAGTGGGATTCTGCATGTTGGTTCTTTTCTGAGTTATACAGCTACATGGCTACAAATAATTATTATACAAGTTGCATATTTTTTTTAAATTTTTTTTCAAAAAAAAAATTGAAAACCCCCCCCCCCTCCCCCCCTCCTAAAAAAAAAGTCCTGGGGCTCGGGAGTTTATTTCGTAGAACTCTCTTGTTTGAAAAAAAATTATTGACGGACGTATCTACATATCGAATTCACATTTGGCTCTGACTTTAAAATTTTAAAACATACTCCGTCTTACCTTCTGAAAAGGGTAAGATTTAATGTGGCTGTCTTAATATACATACGCGTGACTAGTATATTTATTCACTGATATGTTTGTAAATTTGATTTCCTGATTTAGATTGTATCTTCCAAAATGCTTATACAATTTAAATTTATTTCTCAAACTCTTATGCAGGAAAATTATCAATCCACCCACCACAATAACGTTCTCATTGTTTGAGCCATTGGGTGCTTGTCTTAAAGTTAAGTCCGGCATGTATAAATATGAACTAATTCAAACAGTGAAACATCGGATTTCATTAAATCTTATTTGAGGGTAGCTACTTGGATAACCGTAGTAATTCTAGAGTTAATGGGCAACAAGATTCGACTTGTTGAAGGGATACATTTATTAGAAAAAAAGGTTGCCCAGGGATCCGTTGCTACGATAATTTATTCCTTTCCTTGTTTTAAGACTTTTAAGGGGATTGACCATTTTTAACTTACAAAGCAATTTATGATAAATCTCTCGATGTTCTTTCCCAAATCCCCAAAAAAAGACGGAAAATATCTAAATCTTTTCCCCATCAACTTAGTAATAATCTTATTGCATTTTTATAAAAGTGGATAACCTTGCTCCTTTTAACCCCCTTTTAAGAATATGAACGGCGATTTCTAATATCATTCACAATTGGTCACTACTCTATACTTTTCCTACTCCATCAAACTCGTTTGAAATTTATATTGAATCAAAAATTTCAATTTAAACTACTAGTAACCTTTCTGCATGGAATTATTTTTTTAATGGAGTATACATGACGAAAAATGAAACTGAAAATAGAAATATTGTAGACCAACTGATGGCTGCAGGGAGCTCTAATAGGGATAAAAACTGAAACACCACCGCCTTCAACTATTCCTTCCCTTAATTCGGGTGTACACTTTTAACTTTCAACCAATCATACACAAGACACACACCCCCTCTCTCTTTCTATATATGTATATTATATATTTGAAAGGAGAGTTTTTATAGTGATTGGGAAAGGGATGGATAAAGAGAGCGGTGGAAAATGTCTGTATTCGGTTTAAACACAAGCGACGTCAGAAGTTTACTAATCATCCACTTACAATTCATCATCTCCCACCTTTTCTTTTTCTTACTTTTCCTTTTCTTTTTTTATTCAGAATATATCAATGAAATTTTTTTTTTTTAATAATTGAAACTACTTAATTTACTAAATTTAGCAGCCACTCTTTTAATAGTACATACTAATACAACATCACCTTTATAAAAAAACTGTATCAGAATTAACACTGTGTTGTTTCAGTTAGATTACAATTAACTGATTAAATCATCTTTTCAGATGGATAGATAAGGCTAGGCGATGATTTGTGTAGACTTAGTTATATTTATATATGTTCTTTGATTCCCCCGTCCATGACCTTTATTTATTTTTTCTGTGTAGCTTCTGAAGTATTTTTTTAAATTTGATTTTGCATCTTAGGTATTTAATTTTTTCGACTAAAAGTTAATATATGAATTCTAATCGTACGTTGGGGGGCATAATTAGTTGATCGTCAATTTTTCAAATTGCAATTTATTGGGTAAATAAATGAGGTTAGGCATAATACGTGGAAAAACTATAGAATATCAACCAATGTGTATCTTGATTATCTCTAAATTTCATTTAATTTTTTATTTTTATGTGAATAACACTAAATATGGAGAATAATTATAAATATGGTGCTACTGCACAATTTTAAAAAAACTACAAACAATCAAT
>NC_062968.1:45482599-45503821 GCF_023119035.1 Salvia hispanica
CGAGCTCCGAAAGAACAAACAAGAAAGTGTCACATAACTGGAACAGATGATTATGGTCAACAGTACTTACTTGGATTCCCATCGATTTCTTTCTATGAACCTCATTAAAGAAAATGCCCTCGTCTACTTTAGACTACAGATTGACTCGCATTTATGGAGTAATGCCTCACTTTTTCCTTTCCTATGAAAGTTGTGACTCTCTTCTAGTTTGTTGGCTATAGTAGTTGAGCTCATTATTCAGAAAATGTAAAGTGTTGACTTCTTAAGCTCCGGTCATAAACCTTCGATTCTAAAGTTGCTTACGACCATGCCCTTCAAAATAATCTCATTTTGAACATCCTTAACAAGGGTGTATTGCCGTCTTTTTAAGACTTTTGATTGACTCATGTTTTTACAAGTAATAAGTCGCTATCATTTTTCTTCAACGAAAGTGGTGACTCACTTTCAAATCCTAAATTCAGAAGAACTCATATGTTTCCAATTATCTTTGTTGGTTGTTGTCTCCTACGACCCATCATTTATAAGATCAATATCCTGGTTTCTTTAACTCTAACGATATAACTCCACCCTTAAGTTGCTTATTGTTCAGACAGTTCTCCTCAGAGAATGGCATGTGCCATGGAACTTTTGTTCACCTCCTTATTTGGCAACCATATTGTGACTATTTCGTTCTTATATGGGTGAATTTGTTTTGCCCAGTTCCACTACATGAATTGTTTCTAGCTCATGATTTCTTTCTGAAACACTAAGTTAAGGCTAATGTATTGCATTTTCCTTGATGGTAGTTGACTTTTCCAAAAATATTTCTTTCACTTTGGTCGCTACCTGTGAATCCATTGATGTACTTCCATGATTTCTACATTAAGATGTTGGTGAACCATGATCAACGTTAATTCATGGCAATTGTTTACATTTCTAAACCCTCTTGCGACTAATCATCTAAGGTCTTGACATGTTGAAACCATCATCCTTGATGTCCGGATCTAGTCAATTTGAACGGACAATTGAACTATCTTATTTGACAGCCTACTATGGAAGGTGAGAGTTAATACAGTATCACCTTATCCTCGTGACCTACCTCATGTTCTTTCAAGTTCCCATCAGAATTGAATTCACAAATTCGATGGGTTTAATTATTTGAAACCATTTGAACCTTGACGTTCTTTGAATGGATACGATAAGTTATATTGAACTTAGTATTTTCCTTCAGAATCAATTGTCATGATTTGATGATGAAAATTCATAAGAGTCGAACAAGAGATGTTATTCTTGTCCCCTTTGATATTATGGAGACCTTCAAATTTTCAGTCATGCTCCTTCTATGTTTCCTATCCAAGTTAAGACTATTAGAGTAATCTTCCAGTTCTTGATATAAGACTCTCGAGAAATGCATAGCCTTAATTCCTTTCAGATACGTATGATGAATAGGTCTCTTTTGACACACGTGATGAAAATGATAGACCAACCAGAAGTGTCGCATAACCGACAATACGAAACGTTAAATATTTCACATCTACATACCGCTTATGACAAGCTGGTAAAAGATCGAATATTATGATATGAGGATAGGTAACTAGGCTTAAGAAGAGAAATGTTAAGGAATATATATGGATCAAATGATTTTTGACGATGTAGAAGATCATATATACAGATGTTTGATGGATCGAAATGCTTATTAGAAGTAAGATAAGTGAGCCACAAGAAATGAAGACACAATCATGGATATGTAGTGAAAATCATGGAGAAAATGCGATTTCATTCGTAGTTTATGTTTGACGAAACTAATTCCATCAACCAGAGAGATTCATCTAATAGTTGGCCAGAAAGAGCCACAGGTTGGAGCGACATTGGAGGAAAAAAAAAAAAAAAACGCGTGATAGCACCACTACCCTCACCATCCCTGCTACGGGAGGTGGGAACCAAAATTTCTCTTTAAGGAGTTATCGCGAGAGAACGAATATGGAGTCCTACAAGATGGAGTAAGGACAAAAGTTGGCAACAAGATGCGAAGAAGTATTCTATGATATGGCACACCCCGATTAAGCGATCTAAAAAAAAAAGAAATGACGATAGAATTTTGCGTTAATCTAGATATGAGATCTAGATCATTTTGGAAAGCCATGCTAGATTTTTTTTCCCACGAATCGCTCAGTCGAACTAAAAGGTCATGGAGCCAGTAATGTTTGGAGAAAGAAGCCAACACCTACGTTGTACTCTTCCATTATTCAAAGATAAACATAATTGAAGTGAAGTATGTGCTAAATCACGACAAAATGGATCGCGCACGAAAGTATCCTAAAGACTGTGAAATGTAGACTACCCCGGCTAAGCAGGGGTTACGAGGTCAAACCCGCTAGCTCAACGACTACACTTACGACTAATGCAAGCATTAGAGGGCTCAATATCGGACGATAAAATCGAAGATAAGGAATGGCTTCACCAGTTAATGAAAATAAATTAACCAATGAATGGCTTGAATCAGCCACGTTATCTCAGGCACCATATAGAATGACGCTTAAGGAGTTTGAAGAACTTAAGGTCCAGTTACGATAGGGCGCACAAGTACTCCTTACGAAGAAGAAAGAAGGAACACTGAGAATGTGTATCGACTACCTAGAGTAGAACAAGTTGACGCGCAAGAACAAGTACCATCTACGAAGGATTGACGACCTATATGATCGACTTAGAGGAGCCGGTGTATTCTCGAAAATGGACTTGAGATTAGGTTATCACCAACTGAAAGTCCGACAAGACGATGTACCCAAGATTTGCGTTCCGCACCAGATATGGCCATTACGAGTTCACCGTAATGCTTTTTTTTGGGCTTACAAATGCCCCGGCTGTGTTCATGGACCTAATGAACCGCGTGTTCCACCCGTACTTGGACAAGTTCGTCCTAGTCTTTATAGATGATGTACTCATCTACTCGAAGAACGAGGAAGAACACGAGGAACATCTGAGGACCAACTTGGAGACGTTAAGAGCCGAGAGGCTCTATGCTAAGTTTAGCAAATGTGAGTTCTGGCTTAACGTGGTGAACTTCCTTGGACACATAGTGACGACAGAAAGGATCCGAGTGGACCCTACAATGGTGGAAGCAGTACAACGTTGGCAGTCACCAACAACACCTAATGAGATTTGAATTTTCTTAGGTTTGGTTGGATACTATCGAAGGTTTATTGTGGGATTTTCTAAAATAGCAAGACCAATTACTCAACAGCTCAAGAAAGGAGCTAAGATCAATTGGACACCGAAGTGTGGAGCAAGCTTCCAGCTATTAAAAGAAAAGTTGATCACCGCACCAGTCCTAGCCGTGCCAGCACCAGGAACAGGTTATGTGGTGTACACAGATGCATCAAAGATCAAAATCGGATGCGTGCTGATGCAGAATGGCAAGATGATTGCATATGCATCACGCCAATTGAGGCCGCACAAGTTAAACTACCCAACACATGATTTGGAATTGGCGGCAGTGGTACATGCCTTGAAGATTTGGAGACATCACCTCTACGGAGTTCGATGCGAGATCTTCACGGACCACAAGAGCCTCAAGTACTTTTTCGAACAGAAGGATTTGAACATGCGACAACGCAGATGGCTCGAATTAGTCAAGGAGTACGACTATAGTATAAATTACCATCCAGGCAAGGCGAATGTAGTGGCACATGCCCTGAGCAGGAAGGCTACGCCCCAATTGGCCACCTTCCTCACGCAGAATGAGGAGCTCCTACGTGAGTTTGCTAAGATGCGACTGGAAGTAGTAAGAGCACCGGATACGGTGGAAAGTAGGATCGCCACCTTGGTGATTGAACCCGACTTAAGGGCCAAAATTGTTGAGGCTCAAAGGAGTGATGAAGCATTAGAGAAAATTCGTCTTAAAGTGAGGACGAGAAAAGAGGTGAGTTACCGCGAAGAAGCGGATAACGCCCTCACTTTTGAATGAAGATTGTGTGTGCTCAATGACGAGGCACTCAGAAATGAGATCATAAGCGAAGCGCATGAGACACCCTACACTGCCCACCCAGGAGGTACGAAAATGTATCAAGATATGAAGAAGCAGTTTTGGTGGGATGGCATGAAGAGGAGCATAGCGTCGTTTGTAGAAAGATGCCTAGCATGTCAACAAGTGAAGGCTCTACATCAACGACCCTATGGGAAATTGCAACCCCTAGAAATCCCCGAGAGGAATGGGAGCACATTGCGATGGACTTCGTGACAGGATTGCCAAAGTCACAACGAGAAAATACGGTCATCTGGGTGATTATAGATCGCCTCACCAAAAGCGCTCACTTCGTACCAATTCGTATCACTTACGGATCAGACAAGTTAGCTCAGATCTATGTGCAAGAGATCATACGATTACATGGAATACCGATAACAATCACATCAGACCGTGATCCGAAATTTACTTCTAGATTTTGGATAAGCCTGCAGCAAGAGCTGCGCACCAGATTGAATTTCAGTACTGCATTCCATCCATAGACTGATGGGCAGTCTGAAAGAACAATCCAGACCTTCAGAGGATTGCAAAGAGCCGTAGTGCTCGACCGCGGAGGACAATTGGGAGCCAGTACTACCACTAATAGAGTTTACTTACAACAACAGTTATCAGACAACTATAAACATGGCCCCATATGAAGCATTGTATGGAAGGAAATGTAGATCACCACTTTACTAGGATGAAGTCGGTGAGAGAAAGACGCTTGGACCGGATTCTGTAGAGGAGATGATAGAGATCGTCCGTCAGATCCGTGAGAGAATCAAGGAAGCTCAAGATAGGCAAAAGTCTTACGCAGATGCTCGCCGAGCCTATTCTGCAGTTCAAGGCGGGAGACAAATTTTTCTGAAGGTATCCCCGTCTAAAGGGATTACGAGATTCGGCGTCAAGGGCAAGCTAAGACCGCGCTTCATCGGACCCTATGAAATTCTGGAAGAAGTCGGTCCTGTGGCGTATAAATTGGCACTCCCGCCGAGTTTCGAGAATGTGCACAATGTTTTTCATGTGTCACAAATGAGGAAATGTGTGTTCGACCCCAAAACACATAGTCCACCAAGAGGAGATGGTTTTGGAACCAGACTTAAGCTATTAAGAGAAGCCAGAGGCAATCTTGGACAGGAAGGTCAAAGAATTGAGGAATAAATCTATTGTAACAGTGAAAGTTTTATGGAAGCATCATGGTCACGAGGAAGCTACGTGGGAATTGGAAGACAAGATGAAGGAAAAGTACCCAGAGCTTTTTGAAGACCCTCAAAATCTCCCATAGGCGGCGGGGGGGCCGGATAGGAACAACACTCATAAGGCGGGTTTTGCTTCGGTGCAAAATCGCAAATTCTGGCTTGCGCCTGTTGGTGTTTCATGGAGGCGCGGTGGAGTTTGAGGGCGGCCACGATTTCGCGGCGGGCTTCGGCCATGTTGAGCAGGTTTTCTTGATAAGGTTTTCTTGTCTGAAGCCTTCTTCGGACTTGCTTCTTCGGTGGATCTGTTTCTGTCATGGTTGTGGTTGTTGTTGAGGAGAGATGGGCTTGTTTTACATCATTTTTAGATTTTGGTCTCTTCTTCATAGATTCATAGATAGATATAGATCTCTCACTATAATTACAAAGGATTGGGAAATTGAGTGGGGTGGAAAGTGAGAAGACAGTGGATCATCCTTTTCTATTTTTCCAGCCCACTTTTGCAGCCGAGGAGGAGGTAAGATGCTACTACTAGTGCTTGCTTGCTTATATACAAAAAAACAGATGCTCACTCTAGATATATACACAGCTCAAATAGAGTCTATAGTTTTAGCGGTGTCAAAATTCTACTTTTCCAATGTCAAATTCTAAAATTAGAATTATTTTTAAATATATAAATTGTGAAGTCATTTTTGGTACAATGAAAGTGAAATTTAAAGAAATAATTTTTTTTTCCTTTCTTACATTTAATAGGAACGAGGAATATATAAAATATGAAAATTTTATTTTTTTAATTGATTTTATTTCGATGCTGGATAAGAATTGAAGGAAAAAACAACTTCCTCCTTCCACCAAAAATCATCATATTTTACAATTTTGTTCTACACCAATAAATGTCATATTTACTGTTTTACTGATGTATTACAATAATAGATAGTACGATATTTTACTAACTTTATTTTAATTACATTTCACTATAAAATTAATACTCCCTCGTATTAAATTAAGTGAAGCGCTTGTTTTTTTGCGCTCACTAAAAATCCTATTTAAGTTTGGCACGAGTTTTAATAATTATAAAAAAAAAGTTGATGAAAAAAATAGAAGGTGAATCTCATTTTTATATTACTATTAATTTTATAATAAAATATGAGTGAAATAAGGTTAGTGGAATGTGTGACCTATTACCATTTATAAAATATTCTAACTGGGAATCCTAAAGTGAGACGGATTAAAACGGAAATCGAGACTGCTAAAGTTGGACTGAGGGAGTATAAATAGTTAGTAGAAGGAAGATAAAGTAAAATAAAAGAGATAATAAGTAGAGAATATTATATCTCCTCTTTCTAATACTTTATCCACTTTTTAACTCTCTTATTTTACCTAGTCTCTTTCTCTTTTACTTTACCAATTTCTCATTAAAATTTGTGTCGTCCACAAATGAGACTATTTTTTCAAAGGAAGTATACATATAAGTGTAATGAATTAGTGGAGTATATAAGAAAGATGAGTTAGTGGAGTATGAGGTCCATTTACTAAAAAATAAATACTTTTTAAACTGTTAACAATTCCAAAATGGCAAAACTTGTACTCTCAGTGTCACATTAAAAATAAATATTTTTAATTTTAAATTATCCATTAAAAATGAAACTTTCCTATAAGAACTAATTCATTATTTTACGTTTTTTTTTCTCTCTCTTACTTTATTCTCATTAATAATTCACAAAACAACACTAAATAAAATCCCGTATCAGAAATCTAATAAATATTTTATATTTAATAGGATGGAGGGAGTAATATTTTCGGATGAAAGAACTACAAATTTAGTACTCCCTTTGTTCTAAGGAA
This sequence comes from Salvia hispanica, assembly GCF_023119035.1. Taxonomy (NCBI): domain Eukaryota; kingdom Viridiplantae; phylum Streptophyta; class Magnoliopsida; order Lamiales; family Lamiaceae; genus Salvia; species Salvia hispanica. The sequence goes on from NC_062968.1 coordinate 45,489,620, forward strand.
GATGACCCCTTCTTTGAGCGACCTGAGATTTTATACAGTTTTATTTTGCATAATGATTGGAGAAAATAAGGTAAGAAAGAGAAAATAAAGTAAAGATAAAAATTTTTATTTTAAATAATAAATCATTTTTACTGAAACAAATTAAAAGAAAAAAGGCTTTTGCCTATTTTTGCAATAACTAGGTTGTTGGTGTTGCGGCGGGTTACTATTCTTATAAAGAGTTTCAATCAATGGGTGAAACAGACCCTGTTGCGGCAGCTAAATGTCAACTTGTGTTAGTAGTGTCGTACTTACTGACCATCTATTTAATCAGGAAGACATATTTTCAGAAAAAATCACAATGACATTATTGTATACCACTTATTTTAATAGGAGTACTACTAAAATAGTTTAAGACCCTAACAAGTATTTTCTAATTTCTATTAGAAAAAATTCTTTTGGTTACAATCTTTAAATCTTGCTGCCGTTGAGGTATATACGTACGTCGTGTTACGCGAATTATATATGACGTGGAAATTTATGTACTCCTATATGTCTAATTTTAGAAAAAACAATGACCACTTTAGTTCGTTTTCATACAACTTTAATATTTTAAAATTATAATGTTGTTTTAACTCGGTACATGAAGTATAATGTATGTTATTTTCTATAAATAAATGTTCTTGATCTCATCTAGTAACAAATTTAAGAAATAAAATTAGTAAAACTAATAAAATTGTCAATTTAAATTTTACTACGTACCCCCTCCTACCATCAATAGTTGTTCAATTTTATCATCTTTTGTCCATCAATAAATATTTCATTTGTACTTTTACTCCATTTTGATAATAGGGCCTATGTTCCATTAGTTTCATTTTATTCATATTTTATTATAAATTTAGTATAAAAAATAAGACTTATCTATACTCTATTTTTTTCCATTTATTTTTTATTATATTTTTTTAAAATTTGTGTCCAATTAAAATGAGGCGCTTGATGAACAGAAGGAAAATTTCTCTTCAAGATCTTGTGATTTTGTTCCATAATATAAAACTATTATAAACTCATGAATATGAATGTTGTTGTAAATGATTGATACAATTATATATCCAATTAATATAAATAGATATATAAATAATTGAAATAAATCTATCAAAGAAGATTCCTTGAAATATAGAGAGAGAATTGTGATTTAAAAAACTATGTGAATTTTATAAAAGACGAATTAATAACTATTTGAATTATAGAATTATAATTTTTCTAGTTATGATCGTCGATTATAGAGCAACACCTAAAAATCTCACAATAGAAAACCAACATGATAGTACATGTCGATTAAATAGAATTTTCTTATCATACTCATGTATCGACGATGAAATCAATCGATTCTACCCGACCTGTCGCCTATATGGTCCTGTGGACATGCCTGATACTGTGAAAATATTATTGCAAATTAAAACATAAACAACCTAAACCTTTTATTTTTGATGCCTAATTTCAGAGTTTCTAATGTTTGTATAATCGCCAGCTATCTATTAAGATAAGAATGTTATGTCACGTCAACTTTGACATATATAGTGATATGATCACTTCGTGTAGCAGGGAAATTAGTTACTAGTGGATCTGCAGAGCAATTAATTTTATCGATGGTCGTCGTAATTTAAATAAATCATAGTAATTGATGATTTTCGCCCAAATTTCAAATCCTCTCCATTCACAAAAATATAGTGCTAATTTTATCCTTTTGAGTCATCTACTAATATTACATCAATTTTAAATACAGAAAGTTTTTAACAACTAATAGTCTTTATCTCAAAATCTACTAACACTACTTTCATTATATTTGTCATCTCTCATACTTTACCATTTAAATATTAAATCTCGCGTCATTTATACAGCGGTCCGCTTTTTGTGGACGGAAGGAGGATTAAAACTAAGGCTTAATATGAACTCTTAGATTAAAAAATGGATGGTGGAGATCTAAGATTTTCGTCGGACGTTTGTAAATTACATGTAAATAGGACATTAGGTAGTAACATGGTCCAATCAATAATAAATAGTGGAGATCTAAGATTTTCGTCGGACGTTTGTAAATTACATGTAAATAGGACATTAGGTAGTAACATGGTCCAATCAATAATAAATAGGACATTAGGTAGTAACATGGTCCAATTAATAATTGTAATATGATGAAAAAACACACACATTTTATTAGAATTATATACACTGCCCTCGAGACATTACATGCACTGTACGTCTGTACCTAAGGCATCACATATACAAGTATACAACACTTATAGCATTAAACACAATTAATTGTACATAGGGCATTACATAAATGCACTTAGGGCAGTGCATAATACTGCTTGCAAAATTCTAAAACACAATATTAAATTTTTTTGGCATTATGTACATTGAACTTGGGGCATTAATATGCACATTGACTTAATTATGGCATCATAGCAATGCGATACATATTCCAACTTTGTGCAATTTTTTCATCAGAGCACGTGCAATTGAGATTTCATTAGAATTCTTATAGAATTACCTTTAATTTGATATATGATGTGTGAAAAAATAATTTAGTCAAGAAAGGTATACTCGCTTCGTTCGCCATTAAATATAACACTTTGACGCGGCATGTGTTTTAAAATGGAAATTAGGTGAAAAAGTTAGTGAAATGTGGATCCTACTTTTATATACTCCATAACATGTGAGTGAAAATGAGTTAATGAAATCTAGGTCCATTAAATAGTAGTAAAAAATAAGTGCGACATGTATTGGTGGATGTACCAAAAAGGAAACTAGTGATAAATAAGTAATGGCGGTGAAGGGAGTATAAAATTTAGTTTAGGATTTCTAAAATTTTACTTTTAAGGATTGACTTTTATCCCTAATTTACCTTTACTACATAAAATAAATCATATAAAAATGTCACATGGCACAATTTAAGCGATTGATCATCATAATCTAAGGGTTCCTGTTTAGTCTTGGTTTTGATATAAGAATGACTTTTGTTTACTAATAGTCATTTTCTTGAATTCTGATTTGGCTGCCAAGCTCTCATAAATAACTCTTGTCTCTTATTTTTGGGTTCTCTCCGAATTTTAACTTCATTCCACTCATTATTCATCTGTTTCTGTTGGCAATTGAAACTAAAAATATAACATATAACTGTCCCACATTGATGTCAAGAGAAAACTGAAACTAGTATATAAGTCTCATGGGCCCTCCTCCTATCACCAATTGGTTTTAGAATGGAAATATCTGGATTTAAAAATTTGGGCCAAGTGGCCCAACCGATCGAAAAAAATTGGGCCAATTGTCCAATCGATTAGAAAAAAGTCCAACCCCTCCAAGGTTCACCTTGAAGGGATTGAGGGAGGGTGTTGGCAATTGAAACTAAAAATATAACATATAACTGTCCCACATCGGTGTCAAGAGAAAACTGAAACTAGTATATAAGTCTCATGGGCCCTCCTCATATCACCAATTGGTTTTGGGATGGAACCCATGGATTTCACACGAGAATATCACACGAGATCCGGAGGAAGATTAGGAGTGATTATATCTTGCCAACTATAGAAGATTTGGGATCAATGTAATTAATGTAAAATAGGTTTACCTTGTATAAAGTCTCCTAGTACCTATATAATGGTGCTAATTGTACAATTATCATATGAATGAAAATACAGCCCCTTTTTCTACCGACACAGTTTCTACATGGCCTCAGAGCAGAACGATCTTGGCTCAGAAAAATTTCATCACAGCCGATAATACCTTTCCCGACCCTTCTCCAGCCAAAATCAAACTCAGAAATCAGACCCTACATCAAACATGTCAGAATCGGAGGATACGAAATCAAACCCAGACCAGATAACAAGTCTAAGGAACAGCAAAAACATCACTGTTGCCTTTAAACTAAATGGAAAGAATTACCCCCTTTGGTCACGATTGATCAAAGTGAAGATTGGAGGCCGAGGAGCCTATTCATACATCCAGAACGACCCACCGAACCCAGGGAGCAAAGGGTTCGACGAGTGGGAGGAGAATGACTTGGTGGTATTCTCGTGGATCGTCGACAACATCGAGGATGACATTATCGCCGATTTCGCACACCACCAAACGTCCAAAGCACTGTGGGACAGCCTGGCGGTAACATTCGAGAACAAGGCGGACCGATACCTCATCTACAACCTGGAAGAACAAGCAATATACCTCAAATAAGGCGATCTGGATTTAGAGACATACTACCGAAAGATCCACGGACTGTGGATCAACATCGATCGGTGTCAAAAACAACCAATCAGTTGTTGTGACAAAGGAATAGATCAATTCCGAGTTCACTCGAGCGAGAAACGGCTAATCAAATTTCTGACGGGCCTGAATCGGGAGTACGATTCAATTCGGAGAGAGATACTGAAGGAAGAACCGACCCCATCAGTCGAGGCTGCCTACGGAATGGTGAAGAAGGAGGCGGCTCGACTCAACATCATGCCACCGGCTTCCTCTCCACCAACCAGAGGAGCTCCTGGAGGAACCGATTCATCACTTGGGGGGGAGATCGGACAAGGATTCGCCGCCCAAAGCCACCGCCCACCAAATCGCACCGGCTTGCCACCGCCGCGCCCCGCCGCTGCAGGCCGCTCGGGAAATCTTTCCCGGCCAGACACCTCCAAATTGTGGTGCTCTCATTGCGGAAAGCAAAAGCACACTTACGAAACCTGCTTCAAGAGATTGGGGTATCCGGAGTGGTGGGAAGAACGGCAGAAGGCGAGAACGCCTCAGGCCAAGATGGCCGTCGGCGTGAATGACGACGGACAGCAGAGGCAGATCGCTGTCGGGAACCAAAGGGAAACAGCCGGAAAAGGAACGCAGGTGCCCCGGAGACCCCGACCGGCGGCAGCAACGTGCGGGGCGCCGGGAACTTTGCCGGACGGACGGAGACGGGAGTTCAAGGGAATAGGGGCGCTGAAGGAGGTAAAGGGTTTGGCATTTTTATGTCAAGCCCTAATTATTTTCATAAATATGAATTGCCCCCCACCCCCCCCAGAATAAAGTTTTATTACATGATGCACCCCATTTATTTAAAAACCGACCCCCAGACCCTATTAAATTCAGAAAAGACCCCTACAGTAGCTATAAATGCCATATTGATCCTCATATATTCGATTTTATATCTGAAAACCCATTTGCTCCGTTAGAAAATATCTCCGTTGCATATCATGTCCAAAGTGGGAATGAAACACAAAAGGGTTAGATTTTTGATTGTGGGGCAACTGATACTATGACTCCGGACAAGAATGATTTTATTGGGCTAGATGAAATTACTAAGACCTATATTAAAACTGCAAGTGGGGAATTAATAACTGTAGAGGGTTCAGGCACTATTGAGATATCACCTACTCTACGACTCAGGAATTGTTTATATGTCCCAACTTTATCTCAGAGATTGATGTCTATAAGTCATGTGACGAAGGAATTGAATTGTACTCTGCTAATGCATCCCGATTTTTGCATATTATAGGATATTCGGACGAAGAGGATTCTTGGGTGTGGCACTGAGAAACAGGGACTCTACTATGTGGACGAGATAGCTCAACATGGCAGTGCGATGCTGGCTCACGGATCCATGAAACAAGAAATTTGGCTGTGGCACCGAAGACTAGGACACCCGTCCTCTGGTTATTTTAAACTTCTTTATCCAAAACTTTCCATTCCTACTGATTTTTTGTGTGAAACTTGTGTTTTGGCCAAGAGTCACAGACAGTCTTTTAAACTTACAAACACTCGTATGAATTCCATATTTTACTTAGTACATTCTGATGTGTGGGGGGCCGCACCTTTTTTGGGGGGAAGCGGTTTTCGGTACTTTGTTATATTTGTGGATGATTGCACTAGAATGACTTGGATTTATTTTATGAAACATAAGTCTGAAGTTTGTGAAAAATTTACCTTGTTCTTTAAAATGGTCCAAACCCAGTTTCAAACCACCATCAAAACTCTTCGCTCAGATAATGGGAGGGAATTCGTGAATAGTACTATGACCAAGTTTTGTAAGGAAAAAAGGAATGATCCATCAAACCTCTTGTGCTTATACACCCGAACAAAATGGGGTGGCGGAGCGGAAAAATAGGACAATCCTAGAAATAACCCGAGCCATGATGATTGAATCAAAAGTCCCTAACCATTTTTGGCCAGAAGCCGTAGCCACATCTGTTTATCTCATGAACCGCCTACCCACAAAAATCCTAAACAAAAAAACCCCTCTTGACATCCTATCCAAACATACTAAAATTCCCCAACACCTGAACCTTCAGCCAAAAGTTTTCGGATGTACCGTCTACGTCCACATACCGAAACATGAGAGAACCAAGTTATCCCCTTGTGCAAACTAATGTGTATTCGTTGGGTATGGGCTAAACCAGAAAGGATACCGATGTTTTGATCCTAACACCAGAAAAGTCGTGACCACCATGAACTGTAATTTCTTGGAAACCGAATTCTTCTACCACACCCACCTTAGTAGTCAGGGGGAGAGTGATCCAGGTAGTTCTGGAGACTATCTAAGTTGGGTGGTGCCACTTCCAAACTCTTCAATTGAGGATCTAACAGAACCAGTTGTCACTGCCGCCGAGCCGGTCTCGGCCCCAGAGTCACCTCACCCGCGACCCGAAGGTCCTCTTTCGACGATATCCGAGGTAATCCCTGAACCAAGGCCCAGTGAAAATACAGTTTCTACTGACCCTAGTGCAGAACCCACAGGGGAAAACATAATTGATGGAGATACTGGGAGGTATATTCTTCCATTTCGGAGTACAAGAGGAGTTCCGCCTAAAAGATACTCTCCTTAGAAGATTGGGAAGAAAAGCCGGTATGGGGTAGCAAACTTTGTACAAGGAAACCTGACCAAGATGGCTCGAGCGTTCGAAGCTGCATTGTATGAAGAAGAGGAGATCCTGCAGTCAGCTGAAGAAGCAATGAGGCATAAACATTGGAGAGATGCCATGTTCATAGAGATGAAGGCACTAATGAGGAATAACACATGGATGAAAGGCAAGCTACCCGAAGGAGTAAAAACTGTTGGGTGTAGAATGTAGATGGGTGTTCACGATAAAACGAAGACTAGATGGCACGATAGAGAGATATAAGGCGAGACTTGTGGCGAAAGGATACACCCAGACTTATGGAGTTGACTACGCTGAGACCTTTTCACCAGTGGCGAAAATCAACACTGTAAGGGTGTTATTCTCGATTGCTGCCAACAAAGATTGGCCACTACATCAGTTTGATGTGACTAATGCCTTCTTGCATGGAGAGTTACCAAAGTCGGTCTTCATGGAACCTCCACCAGGATTCATTGGGGACTTTCGAGATGGAGAAGTATGCCAGTTGAAGAAGACACTATATGGATTGAAGCAATCTCCACGAGCCTGGTTTGGAAGATTCACTGAGGTGATGAAAAAGTACGAGTATAAACAGAGTAATTCTGACCACACATTGTTCATCAAGAAGAAAAATGGTAAGATCACTTGCTTGATTATATATGTAGATGACATGATTATTACTGGAGATGATGAAGAAGAAATAGCTGAACTAAGGAAGAACTTGTTTAGCGAATTTGAGATGAAAGATTTGGGTCTCCTTAAATACTTTCTAGGCATAGAAGTTTTGAGATCTAAAAGGGGAATCTTCATCAACCAAAGGAAGTATGTATTAGATTTGTTGGCTGAAGTCGGGATGCTTGATTGTAAACCGACAGACACTCCAATGGCTCAAAACCATGGACTGCAGATGAAAGAACAGGCAAAAAGGACGGACAGAGGGAGATACCAGAGGTTGGTAGGGAAGCTGATCTACCTATCCCATACCAGACCAGACATTGCATATGCTGTGGGAGTTGTAAGTCAGTTTATGCATGCACCGCAAGAAGAACACTAGGAGGCGGTTTTGCGCACAGTCAGATATTTGAAGGGAACGGCTGAACATGGACTACTTTTTGAGAAGCATGGGCACTTGGAAATACATGGATTTACTGATGCTGATTGGGCTGGGAACCCAACTGACAAGAGGTCAATTGCCGGGTACTTTACCTTCATAGGAGGCAACCTTGTGACATGGAGGAGTAAAAAACAGAAAGTAGTGGCGCTGTCAAGTGCAGAGGCAGAATTTCGAGGAATTAAGAGTGGGATGACCGAGATACTTTGGCTAAGAAAGCTTATGAAGGAGTTGGATTTGTGTTCTTCTCAGACTTGCAAGCTATTTTGCGACAACAAGGCAGCGATTAGCATATCTGAGAACCCAGTCCAACATGATCGAACGAAGCATGTGGAAGTTGATAGACACTTCATAAAGGAGAACATTGAAGCAAAGATTGTTGAAATGCCATATGTCAAATCCGAGGACCAGCTGGCTGATATATTGACAAAGGCGGTGAACTCGAAATCATTTCGAGGAGTACTATGCAAGTTGAGTATCGGAAATCCCGTTACTTAACTTGAGGGGGAGTGTTGGAAGAATATCACACGAGATCTGGAGGAAGATTAGGAGTGATTATATCTTGCCAACTATAGAAGATTTGGGATCAATGTAATTAATGTAAAATAGGTTTACCTTGTATAAAGTCTCCTAGTACCTATATAATGGTGCTAATTGTACAATTATCATATGAATGAAAATACAGCCCCTTTTTCTACCGACACAGTTTCTATGTTTCTACAGTTTCGATGAGAAGGGGAATTGTGGCACCAACCTTGAGTCTTGGTGCTAAGTCTCCAGAATTAGCGTTTCTTCTCAAACTTCTAATTAGATTGAAACTCTTTAAAGGTGATTTTATTTGTTACGTCCCAAATTATCCCCGTAATCACCTAGAATATCACTATCAAAGCCCCTTTTCATGCGAGGATGCATATCACCATTGTCTGTCAAGACTCATATCAACATTGCATCGATTGTTACTATAATATTACAAACTGTTCGACACCCTACAACTAAATATAACTTGATCGGTTGTCTCTGACTCATTTATTTAAGTTTTTTTTTTCTCTTTAACAGGAGATGAGTGCCTTTTTACTAACAATATATCAACCTATCTTTTTTCTCTATTTTACTTTTATTGTATCAATTATTTATTCAATTTTGTGTCATCCATAAATTAGATTATATTGTATGAACGAATTAACCATATTATGATAAAAATATGAAATGCAATATGGAGTATAATTATTGGAATATGGAGTATAATTATTGGAAGGTGCTGACGTTGGTGGGACTAAAGAACTAATCACCGTTGCAACAGCCTTCTATTTTTCTTTAGTATTTAATTGTATTTTATTCTTCGTAATGATTAATTTCTGTTAGAAAAATATTAAAATTGATTCTCCAACATTCAAAATTTGAGAATAGAAAAAATACTCAATATGATTGGAGTGAGATGTGAAACCAAAATCTTGGAAATTTTTATATATATAAAAAAATGAGACAGCCTGTATACGAGGACAGAAATGCCCCATACCTTCATCTCATTTTTCAATTTCTCATTTCATATCAAGCTCCTTTCTTGCCCAAGTTTTCTTTTTCTTCCTTTTGTGTATATTTCAAATTGAAAGAGATCGTACAAATAATAAATAAATAGTACTGCTATTAAACATAAAAAGATATAATTCCGTTTATAACCAATCGTTGAATTGTTTTGTTTTCAATTAGAATTCACCTTCACCCATTCACGATTATAAATTTACATTAATTTGAAAATACATTAGACGATATGATGGGTTGGAAGCATGGAATCCGAATTTAAAAGAATATAGTGATATTTTTTTAAAAAAATTAATGAAATTAAACTGACGATTTAATTGCTCCAAATTGTGAAAACAGAATTTTAGTGATGACAAAACTAAGCTGACGATTTAAATGCTCCAAATTGTGAAAATAGTGCGGATTCTGCATGTTGGTTCTTTTCTGAGTTATACAGCTACATGGCTACAAATAATTATTATACAAGTTGCATATATTTTTTAAATTTATTTTCAACAAAAAAATTGTAAACCCCCCCCCCCCCTCCCCTCTCCTCCTAAAAAAAAGTCCTGGGGCTCTGGAGTTTATTTCGTGTAGAACTCTCTTGTTTGTAAAAAAAATTATTGACGGACGTATCTACATATCGAATTCACATTTGGCTCTGACATTAAATTTAATACATACTCCGTCTTACCTTCTGAAAAGGGTAAGATTTAATGTGGCTGTCTTAATATACATACTTGCGTGACTAGTATATTTATTCACTGATATGTTTGTAGAATTTGATTTCCTGATTTAGATTGTATCTTCCACACATGCTTATACAACTTAATTATTTCTCAAACTCTTATGCAGAAGAAAATTATCAATCCACCCACCACAATAACGTTCTCATTGTTTGAGCCATTAAAACGTGCTTGTCTTAAAGATTAAGTCCGGCATGTATAAATATGAACTAATTCAAACAGTGAAACATCGGATAATTCATTAAATCTTATTTGATGGTACCCGCTACTTGGATAACCGTAGTAATTCTAGAGTTAATACGTGCAACAAGATTCGACTTGTTGAAGGGATACATTTATTAGATAAAAGGTTGCCACAGGTGATGCCGTTTGCTACGATAATTTATCATAACACTCTTCTGTTTTAAGACTTTTTAAGGGGATGAGTGACTCATTTTTAACATGGTATCAGAACGAGCTAATTCTATGATAAATCTCTCTGATGTTCATTCCAGTCCACACACACAAAGACGTGTTAAAATATCTAAATCTTTTCCCAGATCAACTTAGTAATAATCTTATTGCATTTTTATAAAAGTGGATAACCTTGCTCCTTATAACCCCTTCTAAGAATATGAACGGCGCATTTCTAATATCATTCACAATTGGTCACTACTCTATACTTTTCCTACTCCATCAAACTCGTTTGAAATTTATATTGAATCAAAATTGCAATTTAAACTACTAGTAACCTTTCTGCATGGAATTATTTTTGTAATGGAGTATACATGACGAAAAATGAAACTGAAAATAGAAATATTGTAGACCAACTGATGGCTGCAGCGCCAGCTCTAATAGGGATAAAATCTGAATACACCACCGCCTTCAACTATTCCTTCCCTTAATTCGGATGTACACTTTCAACTTTCAACCAATCATACACAAGACACACACTCTCTCTCTCTTTCTATATATGTATATTATATATTTGAAAGAGAGAGTATATATAGTGATTGGAAGGTATGGATAAGAGAGAGCGGTGGAAAATGTCTGTATTCGGTTTAAACACAAGCGACGCTCAGAAGCTTTACTAATCATCCACTTACAATTCATCATCTCCTACCTTTTCTTTTTCTTACTTTTCCTTTTCTTTTTATATTCAGAATATATCAATGAAATTTTTTGTTTTGAATATAGTTACGAAAGCTACTTAATTTACTAAATTTAGCAGCCACTCTTTTAATAGTACATACTAATACAACATCACCATTTATAAAAAGACTGTATCAGAATTAACACTGTGTTGTTTCAGTTAGATTACAATTAACTGATGTAAATCACTCTTTTCAGATGGATAGATAAGGCTAGGCGATGCAGTCATTGTGTAGACTTAGTTATATTTATATATGTTCTTTGATTCCCCTGTCCATGACCTTTATTTATTTTTCTCTGTGTAGCTTCTAGAAGTATTTTTTAATTCGATTTTGCATCTTAGGTATTTCAATTTATTCGACTAAAAGTTAATATATGAATTCTAATCGTACGTTGGGTGTGCATAATTAGTTGATCGTCAATTTTTGCTAAATTGCAATTTGATTGGGTGAAATAAATGAGGATTAGGCATAATACGTGGAAAAACTATAGAATATCAACCAATGTGTATCTTAGATTATCTCTAAATTTCATTTAATTTTTTATTTTTATGTGAATAACACTAAATATGGAGAATAATTATAAATATGGTGCTACTGCACAGATTTTAAAAATACTACAAACAATCAATTATTATTTAAATACTGTATCAAAACACGAACAACAAATTAAAATAACAAAAACATAATCTAATCCTGTAATGATAACTAGATCCAATATTATTAAAGTACGAAGAATTTATTCTAGTTGTATCGTCAGTTGGTTGTTTTTGGATTGTATGTTAATTTAGATTGTATGCATTGGATATTGATTGTATGTATTGGAAATGGAAAAATTGTTCAACAAGGGTGGAGTTGTTCGCGTTAGGGTCGTAGTGGAAAACCTACAATTATCCTCGAAGTTGTAGAAGAGTATACGATCTTTGGAAATGACATGATTATTTTGGATGCCCAGCAACAACAATGATGACATCAACGTGTTAGATTCATCTATCTTTTCTATAATCTCACTCAAGGTATTATTCCTCCAACTCATAATGTTATTCAAGAAATGAATATTTAATGCGTGTAGATAGATAAAAAAGTTCAAGAGAGAAAAAAATAGATAGTGAATAAGTAAGAGCGAGAAAAAATGTTAATTATTAGTACTCCTATTATATATGAAAATGACTCTCAACTATGATGGAACTTCCTAAAATGGAAAAAATGACTCTAACTATGATGAAACAGAGGGTGTACTAATTATACTTATAATTTGAAAAGTTATAAAAAAATAACCTTCCATTTTATATTTTACAAACATATTTATTAGGTTTATAATATATTGATATTACAAACAATAGATAAATAAATTTAAGAATTCAAATAATATAAGAAACATTTTGAATTTTAACACATGCTTTGAACTTTTTTTTATAAATATGTATATTTTATTTTAATTAAAATTAATTTAAATTAGATTTTTAATGCATTTTCATCTTAAACTAATTTTATACATTTAATCCATAATAATATTTGAATTCAAATGTATATATTTAATAACCTCATAATTACAAGTACATTTTATAAATATAATTAATTTTTATTCTTATAAGATTTAATCGCGTGTTAATTTTATTACTATTAATTATCATATTAGTCTGTAACAGTTAATTCGTAACCTATATATAATTGATTCAAAATCAATTAATCTGGTTCAGTTACGATCCAAGTATACACGAATTGAATTACTTATACATAAAAATGAAAAATAAAAATTGGAATCCAAAAAAGCAAATTGAGTTAGATGGAAAAAGTGGACCCCATCGGCAGGCGGCAAGATTCGAGGAGTCAAAATCAACGGCTACCAGTGGATGTGGTGATCCACGTGGGGCAGTCAGTTTGCCTCCAATCAGAGAAGAGAAGCCACGTGGTCGGTATCAATGGGACCACCAACCTCCTTCTCACCTCAGCAGGAGTAATTATTTACATGTCTTTTGAAGCTCCTCCTCTTTTTTTTTTCTTTTTTTTTTACTGCTTGCACAGTAAGGAATAACAAGACTTGTAACAGTCCGCCCTTCTATAGTACAATAAATGCGGGGACTGCTACTAAAACGGACTCAAAGGAATGAACAAAGGCTAGGGTTTTCATTTAAAGAGTTTTGACCAAGAATTTAATGGAACTATCAGAGCATTTAAAACAACAACTTAACCTAAAAGCTTAAATAAGAAAAAGGAAGGTATCATAAATAACGATCAAGAATCTCAAGAGTACGACATAGTTTCCAAGATAAAAACCACAAGATAGTCTGATGCCTCTAAACCGAAAAGAGAGTGCAAAATATTCAAAATAAACATAAGTGTATCAAAAACTCAGCGGAAAGCGACCAAGAGAAAGAGTAGCTATGTATGAAGACAGAACTACGCTTGAAGTTCAAAACAACCATCTTAATTAATTATCATGCTTAACACCCGCCACCGCTCGTCATCGTTCAACCTGCACATAAGGAAAAACACATGCATGGCTGAGTATTTTGAAATACTCAGTGAGCTCATTGCCAAAACATTTTATAAGTTATGCCACCCTTACCAAGTGAACTCGAGTTTTAAGCAGTTATAAGAGAATATCACGAGTATCACAAAATATATTTTCCAATAGACTGGCCAGTCAAAATAACTCCCCATTTTTCCTCAACAATTCAACAATCACAATCATTCCATAGTGCGACGAAAGTGTGGCCACACTTTTCGCCCACGAGACCGGCCGACTAGCAAGGACGGCTCCCGATCCCCTCGTGTACACAACCTGATAGGGTTTGCGGCCCATACTCAGACCCGAATTCGTATAATCA